>NW_007726261.1:32530-36700 GCF_000696425.1 Galeopterus variegatus | reverse complement strand
AGGGCATAGAATAAAAAGTGTTATTGCTGGGGATTGTCTAGTCTCCTGTGATTCCCAACTTTGGCCACACATTAGAACCCCCAAGTAGCTTTTAATAGAGTTAGCCCATTTCTCCACCTCCCATTTTAATGGATTAAAAACCTCTAGCCCACAGGGAAGATAATTTTCCCAAGCCCTAGGCAGTAGCAGAAATAGAACCTGAACTCATTTATCCTATGTGTTCAAAAGGTGCTAAGAAAAAAAAAATTCCTTTCCTAATAAAAGACTTTCTAATAAAAGGTCGTGATGGCCAACACCTGAAAGCTCTCAGTAAAATAAATAATTAAATCCAAATTGTAAACCTATCATTGCCCCTAGGAAAACAGTTTAACCCATGTGACCTATTGTCCTAGATCAGCCATTCTTTTCTGAATAAAAAAGATACTATTGCTATTATTCTTATTTGCCACCATTATTTTGTGAGATGCATAACCTACATTTGGTGGACTGGCATCTCCATTAGTTTAGCTCCTCTCCTGAAAAAAGGAAACACAATACACTGTGTTTAGAAAAGGCCATGATCTATTAGCTAATGCACTTCTCAAAGAAACAGCCTACTGTATGACAACGTGTCAGCTGCAGGAGAAATTCACCCTGAGTTCTAATGGGGTAAGGGGCAGGAGACAAGGCCATATTTGAGGAAATACAGGGAAAAATGAATATCTTCCTATGTTACTATTAAAAGATAATTTTCAGAAAAAGGTAAAATCCTGACTCTCACTAAGAGAGAAAAATGACCACTTGTTAAAGATTTTATTCTCAGTCAATGAGAGAACCAGGTAGGTGTTACAAACGGGTTCAAAAGAACCTGAAGAACAGGCTAATTTATAGATCAAGAATATTGAAATGAATGTGCAAAGGAAAGGAAAGCGACACTTTATTTTTCCATAAAGGAGAGAGAACTCAATTGGACTTCTTTGAGACAGGACAGAATTTGTCTGTGTATATGAATTACTTTTGCATTATCGATTACCTGCTTCTTACTAAGTTGTAAAATAGCTCAAAGACAATGAAGGGCCAACAGATAACCTAGAGAGGTGACCTGTATGTAGACAATGCAGTTTTCCATCTATCTGGCCTACCCTTTTTTCTGCACTACCTGCTCTCCTGAAGAGGAAGCAGCGAGAATTCAGGTTCTTAAATAACCACAGTTTGCAAGCACAAAAGAAAGCCACCCATTTTCAAGAGTTTCAGTTCAGAAAATCACCCTTTAGAGCATAAAATGATTTCTAATGAAACCTGGTCCAGTGAACGGTGTGCTTGAAAACATGGGATCTAGAGGTGCACTGAACAAAATGACTGAAATTTCGGTCAATTAATTATCCAGATGTTCATCTCCTGATGCAAAGTGTTTGATATTTTATTGACTTTTTAAAAGCATCAACCAGATGTTTGGTTTAATTGAAATGGAGAGGGGATTAATCGAGCATTTGCTGGTTACGCATTTAGCTGCTCTGCAAACTAAAAATATCGACTACCTATATGTATTTTAAGCTCGGGGTCATTACCATGTCATCCTGTAGCTGATAACTAGCAACCTGCCTGGTTAACAGATCTTCCTTTTGTAGAAGAGGCTGTTAACACAAGGATTGGCACACAATAGGAATTCAATAGGTAGTTGCTGAATTGCATGGAGGTATTTGATTTCTAGTACCTGAGTGAGGGATGTTGCTTCTCTCCCTAAGGAGGCTGGGCTACAGGGCAGGCAGCTAACGAGCTTCTAAAAATGGCCTTGAAAGAGAAATTACTTTGGCCTCTGTGGGATTGGAATCAGGTATCTAGATTTACAGTATTTACTCAGCTGCCATTTCTATTATCTAAGAATAAAGCAAAGCAGCTTGGAGTTGGTTAGTGGGTCTTTCAATTACTTTCTAGCTTGCCATAGGCTGCTGGCCGCTCGATGTATAAAGATCTGGGGACTTCACAAAGGAGCAGATCAGAGGCAGGATTTAAAGAGAGAAATCCCATGTAGCAATTTGCCTTTTTGCTGCTTTTATAAAATCAGCCATCTGGATGCTCCGCTCGATGTATAAAGATCTGGGGACTTCACAAAGGAGCAGATCAGAGGCAGGATTTAAAGATAGAAATCCCATGTAGCAATTTGCCTTTTTGCTGCTTTTATAAAATCAGCCATCTGGATGCTCATTGTCCAAATAAAATGATCTCTCTTCTGACTGTGGTGGGCCTTTTCTCGAAGGCGGCATTTTCTAAACTAAGTTCCGAGGAATAGCAGCTGTTAATAGGTTTTCTAAGAAAAAGAGGCAGAATTGTAGTCAGTAAGTTTGAAAACTGCTGGGTGAAATTTAGTGACGTGGGTTTCTTGGCTGTAGGAATCTTTAACAGGCTAATGCATACCGTGATTCTCCGGGGGCTCATGGGGCCTGCCTGGACTGCTCAGCAGACTCCTGCTCTCTGTTCTGCCTGGTCTGCTGGTGGCCAGTGTTTTTATCACTCTTATTTCAGCCCATCTGCCCTTTCTCAAAAGCTTCCCATTGGCTCTGATGCCAATCCAAACTCCTCCACCACATTTTGTTGGTCAGTCATTTTACTTTTCAACTGGAGTATAATACACTTCCCCTGGTCTTCCCCACCCACCCTAACCTTATTTCTGTTCATGCTCTAAAATGCACCCATGATCCAGTTAGGCTGATCTCCTCTTCTGTGTACACAGTGCCTTCATGTACTCATCTGTAAAATGGGAATAATATGTACCCACCTTATAACAGTTGAGACCATTCAATGAGATGATGCACATAGGGCTTGGATCGCAGTGCCCAGCACATGATAAGGGCCTGACACATGTTAGCTGCTGTTATTGTTGTCGTCATTGTTATTATCCCCTCCTTCGAGCTGTTCCATCCTTCTTTCCTCTTTCCTGCTTAAGCACAATCCTACATTTCCTTTGTGGCAATTCCATCCATCTCCCTGTTTCCCCCACTCCCTTATTAGATCTGCACAATCGATTCCCTCTGCCCTCTCATGTAAAGGAAAATGCACATCCCCAGTAACAATACTATCTCTGAGCTCCTCAAATTCAGGAATCAATGGTGGTTCCAGCCTCAGCTTCTTCAGAGGCCCCCCTCCCCTTCCATCCCACCTCTTGTTTGAAAGGATTCTTCCATTTCTAACCTCCTGTTACACTTTCTCCATCCCATGCAATTTAATGCTTAGTTGTCCTTGATTTGTTTCAGTTGCTTTGGAACGGTCTCACCTAGTTCATTATAAGTTCCTTTAGAGCACAGACCAAGCCTTACATTTATTTATTTATACATTTAGACAGCTGGCTGGAATGGGAATCGGAACGCTTGACGTTGTTGGTGTTATCAACACCACGCTGTCACCAACGGAGCTAACTAATCAGCCAGCCCGACTTAACTTTATTTTTAATCTTCTCCTAGTGCTTAGACAAGGGGTCAGCAAACTTTCTCTGTAGAGGGCTAGATAGTAAATATTTTAGGATGTGCAGGCCACACAGTCTCTTTTGTGACCACTCACCTTTTAACTATCGTACTCCATAGCTGTGGCCCCAGAGCTGCTGTAGACAAATACCTTAATAAATGGATGCAGCTGGATTTCATATAAGCTTTATTTATGGACACTGAAATTTGAATTTCATGTAATTTTCCCTTGTCATGAAATATTATTCTTTTGATTTTTTTACCCCCAACCATTTAAAAATGTAGAAGTCATTCTTTGCTTAAGGGCCAAGCAAAAACTGGCATTGGGCTAAGTTTGGCCTAAAGGCTCGCTGAATCCTGGCCTAGATAAATGACAGCCATGTAAAAAGTGGTTATATCATAGCTGGCTTTTTGATTGCTGTGAGAAGAGAAAGTTCTGGCTCTTTGGCTTTGATCTTATGCCTGGCTCTTCCCAACCACCATCCTGTGGCTTTTTGCACACAGAGCTTTTCCTGCAGCTGGAGAGAGTGCATTGCCCAAGAGGAAAAGTCTGTTCAGTTCAGTGTTCCATTTGGAGGTGTTCATTTTTTTTTTTTTTTCCCTTTTTGTTTTTTTTCGTGTCCGGCAACGGATCACAACCCTCAGTGTCGTGCCCGTACCAGACCGGGACCCGCAACGGAATCGCAACCCTCGGTGCTGCGCCCGCACCTCGCTCAGCCAGTGAGCGGGAACC
>NW_007726261.1:29495-31437 GCF_000696425.1 Galeopterus variegatus | reverse complement strand
GGAGCGCCACCGCGCTCTCAAGCGGCGCACTGTAGCAGTGCGCCACCGGGCCGGCCCTGGAGGTGTTCATTTTGGGGGTTTTCACACAAAAGAGAGAGGATTATTTGCAAGCAACAGAAATTAACGTGAATAACTCAGAGGTTTTCCAAGTTTGACAGCAAACCATTGATAAGACTTCAAATCAGTTTGAGGGGTTGCAACCCACATTTTAAAAAATGAAATAGAAGAGAATAAAAAATAGAAAGATGCATCTAAGGTACTAACGGTAAGTATTATTTTGTACAACTTTCATTTCACTTATGCCTCTATGTGTTTGTAGATATTGGGTCCCTCTTTGTATTTCTTCCTGTGCATCACAGCAAATAAACTTACTCGAATAAGTTTGCAGAGCACAGGAACTTGAGGAGAAAAAAGAATGTATGGTAAGCATGTGGAAATCCTCCCAGAATCAAAGAAAAACCTAAGTGGTCAGGACTTAGAAAGAAGGGGAACCGTGGCAACTATAAAGTTCCAGGAGCGTCAGGCTCAGTCAGTCTCACTGTTTTACATCTTTGAGACACTGAGCTCAGGATTCAAGTACCTGGGGGAGAAGAGAGAAAAAAATATGAGTTAACCAGAGTCCATTTCTGTAGCTTGCAAGTGCTTCTATCTCCTGTGTGTGACAACTCCGCAAATAAATACTTATAAAAGAAACACTGGACCATACAAACTTTCCCTGTGTCTTAGCACTCCTGCCAGCTCTGAAACTACTACTCTTGGGCAGTGGAACCTCCCCAGTCCCAGGACAAGCCCTGTGAGCAAAATGTGGCTGGGAGGAGCCAGCGAGGGAAAAGCTAGACACAGGCAAAGCTTTGCATGTGTATGTTGGCCCAGCTAGTGCCCAGCCCTTGGTTAGGAAGGGAGGGGCTTCTCGATTGCATTCCATGGGTGAGGTGTGTCCCCCCATGGAAACACAGTGGACGAGCACTGGTGAGAGAAAGGACAGTGAATGCTTGCAGAGCAAAACCCACAGGTGACCGCGAAGGAATGAAATTGTTTTCCCCTCTGTAATAAAAATAACATTGTTNCCCACAGGTGACCGCGAAGGAATGAAATTGTTTTCCCCTCTGTAATAAAAATAACATTGTTGTATTTTGATTTAAAAAAAGAGAGTAAATGCTCATAATTTTTTAATTAAAAAATACTAAAAATCATAAAAGAGAGCAAATGTCATTTACAAGAATCCTGCCAACCTTAGATCACCACTGAGAACACCCTTTAAGATGTCCCTGTGTCCTCCTCCTCCTCTCCTGTCCCTCTCCTTCTCTGAATCATGCTTCTCAAAGAGAGACGAAGCACATTTTGGAATCTGTGATTTTCTCATACGTCTCTGCTGTCTTGGGGCACTTCCCTTCCCATGGCTATCAGTGGGAGTTCTTTTCCTTTTCGAGGTTGAATGAAGGAAGACTTCAGGCAGACTGTGCACAGCTCAGAGAAAGTGAGAAGTAGAAGTTTAAGAGAAAATAATCCTGGACAAATTATATGCAACTTGTATAATACTGAGCTACAGTAACAAGAATAGGATGTAATGGAAAGTCTAATCTGATTCAGCAAACACCTGTTCTGACTCCTTTTGTGCAGATGGCTCTGCTAGGTGCTGAGGAAAAAAGGTACAGAAGGCAGGGTTGCTTCCCACAAGGAGCTCCCTATCTGGTAGGGGAGAGAATTGCAAAGAGATAAAAGGACAAACCAGCCCATGGCAAATGCATGAGCCAAGTACTATGGGGACACGAGGAAAAAGCAATTAAAGTGAAATTATCAATGAATTCAGCTTGTTCTTGGATATATTTTCATTTCACAAATAAGAGGGTAGGGCCGGCCCGGTGGCGCACTTGGTAGAGTGCGGCGCTCCCGCCGAGGGTTCGGATCCCATATAGAGACAGGTCCGCTCACTGGTTGAGCG
>NW_007726261.1:25953-28116 GCF_000696425.1 Galeopterus variegatus | reverse complement strand
TTACTGTGATAGTTTCCAGTTCCATCTATGTTGCTGCAAATGATATGATATCATTTCTTTTTATAACTGAATAGTCTTCCATTGGGTTTATATACCACAGTTTTTTTATCCATTCATCTGTTGATGGACATTTAGGTTGATTTCATCTCTTGGCCATTGTGAATAGTGCTGCAATGAACATGGACTGCAGGTGTCTTTTTGATATATTGACTTCATGTCCTTTGGGTACGTACCCAGTAGTGGGATAGCTGGGTCGTAAGGTAAATCTAAGAACCTTTTGGAAGATTTTGCTATGATTCTCTCCTTCCTCTGTGGTGAACTCACACTTTTAGGTCTCCGATATCAAGGCCTGACCTTTTCCTCGGGCTCATACCCGCCTCTCTCAGCACACTGTGTTCTTGCCTATCATCTCACCCCTCAGCTTTTATAATAGCATGTTTACTGCCTGTTCTCCTTCCCTGTTAGAGTAGGGGTCACACCTGCGTTAGTTGCTCAGCACTTGGTTGCTGTCAGTTGGTATCTGTGGAATGAATGAAAAATAAATGACTGTGTTAAATGAGAGAATATACTCTAATGAGAAAAGAGAGCTATGTGAGGCTGGTTATTCTGATTAAGACAGGGTAGGCTCTGGCCACCTGACAAAGACAGACTCTAAAACCACTGTGGCACACTGGGTTGGATCTTGGAACAGAAAAAGGAAATGAGTGGAAAAAGTCATCAGTGACTTCGAATCAAGTCTGTGGTTTAGTGAATAGTATTTTACGCGTGTGAAATTCTTAGTTTTGACAAACGTACCATCGTTCTGTAAGATGTCAACATTAGGGGAAGATGAGCAAAGGTACATGAGAACCTTCTGTGCTGTCACTGCAACTTTTCTGTAAATCTAAAATCATTCCTAAACAAAAACTTTATTTTAGAGATAAGAAGAGGAAAGGGACTCACAAAAGTGCATTTGGTCAGTGCAGAATCTCTCTGATACAAAGGGTGAGTTTAATATTCTTTTTTCTGACTTTTGTTTAGAACTCTTTCCAGAATGCTGTTATAAATTGTAGCTTTCTTTTTTGTGATATTTTTCTTTTTCTGTGATATTTAATCCAGAAAGTCTTTTCTGTGGGTAGTAGACACATAGTCAAGAAGCCAAAGGTACCGTATTGAGCTTTCTGTCACCACCCAGGCTGTCAAATATGAGCTGTCACTCACTTTAAAGGCAGGAAATGAACAAACAATAAAGTTAATCACATTCAAAAGTGAGAGGAAAAATTCTAAATGATTTTTTTCTTCCTATATGCCAAGTTCTACTACTTGATTAAACTCAAGCATATTTTGTCTTGTCTGAGTGTGAGCTAACAGTGTAATGCCCACCAAACTGAGAAGATATCCTGAGAACAAAGAACAAAGCAGGCAACTCCATGTGGTTTACAAGAAGTTGTTGTTGTTATTATCATTATTTTTATTATTGACGGGTGGTTATTTACAGGGAATGCACTGGGTGTACTGTTGATCCTGGTGCTGTGCAGCTGCTTTCTCTACAACTCTGGTGGGGAGGAGTTGATGCTTATAAGGGATTTAGGGACAGAAGTGGAGCTATGCCAAAAGGAGAAAGGTTGTAGAAGTGGAAGATTCCCAGGCACCTCACAGCTACCTGTTGCTTATCCTTGGGGTTGCTGGCATCATTCCCCATCTTACACAAGCATAGCATTCTGTTCCTTTCCCTTCCTTAGTTGCTAAGAAACCTGTGCAGGGGAAAGACTGTAACTATTGAAGCCAGAGCTCTGAAGACCATGAGGATGCAGTGAGTTCTTTATTTTATTTTATTTTGTTTCTTATTCTTATTTTTATATAATAATATTATTTTTTTACATTCTATGATGTTGCAGAGCAGTTGGAAGGGAGGGGGAGAGAGGAGAGGGACAAGACATGGGATGGAAGAAGGAGGAAGGGCAGGATTGAGGCTTGTGGCACCCCCCCTCATTCCCACAGGGGAGACCAGGGGGCTTCTAGCAGTGGCTTGGTCATTGCCGGGCTGAGTGCAGATGTCAGGGGGGTGTAGCAAAAGCCCTCGCCACAACCCCAGCTCAGGAACCCAGGGCCTGTCTTGCTATGGCTTGGTGGTAGTCGCTGGGCTGGTTGTGTGTGTCAGGGGGGCATGGCTGAGGCTTTTGG
>NW_007726261.1:19949-25375 GCF_000696425.1 Galeopterus variegatus | reverse complement strand
GGCTTGGTGGTAGTCGCTGGGCTGGTTGTGTGTGTCAGGGGGGCATGGCTGAGGCTTTTGGGCCCCCAGCACCCTGGCTCAAGAGGATGCATTGAGTTCTGACCAGCATTTCTACAGTCTTTTTCAAGAGAAATATCAGGGCCCCCATTTTTAATCACAATTTCAAAAAAGAAATATGAAATTCTCTAACTCTTAAAGCCTGACTTGATGTTAATTGAATAATGACTCTGTTTTTCTAATATATCAGTTCAGTCTAGGGCATTTATTAAGGATCTACTAAGTGTATGGTACTATTCAAACAACAGTGGAGGTAATCTAAAATAAATCCTGAATCTACAATAAAAGAATTTTCAGTTTCAGAAGAGAGAATCTTTTGTGATCTCAAGAGTGTTTTTAAAGTCTCCCCCCAAAAATGAGCTTGTGAATTTAATTCTCAATCCTTTACATTGAAATAATAAATGCCTATAGTATATAATATGTTTAAGCATATTTTGCAAATTCAAGTTATACTGAAATCAGAACACAGTACCAAAACTTATGACTCATTCTGTTAATACTTGATTTTTCCCTTCTATTTTCTAACTTGTAATCATTATAAGCTGATACATGGCTTATGATTAAATCTTAACTGCTAAGGTGCAGAGCAGTGAAGCCTGAATCTACTAACAAGCCCTTCCCAAACCAGCCATTGGAAAGGATGAAGAACTGTCAAGTTTCCAGCTCCATCCATCTTCCATTGGGTTAGAGTTTCTCTCTCCTGGTACATAGTAAAATCACCTGTGCCCAGACACCACCAAAAACCAATTAGAGATTCTAATCTCTGGGATATGCATTAGGCTTTTACCATAAATAACTTTGTGTTAAGCTACAAGATCAAAATCGCTGCTCTATTATGCTGTGAACATGCTGAAAGACTGAGCAGGAGAAATGGACAACAATCAGAAAATTCCATCTGACAGACCCCTTTTGGACACAGCAACAGTTCAGTTGGTGGAATTTGATGATAATGAGTATTTTGTGAGAAATAAGTCTCGTGGACTCTGTAGCTTTAACAACCTCTTGCAACGGAAAAGGCTGAAATGAATAGGGGAAGAGTAGATGATGTCATCTGAAAAAATACCCAACGATGGCCACTGCTAGGCTGGTTGGTCATCTGGGTTTGCTTGGGGATGTCCTAATTTCAGTGTCCCAGGAAGCCATCAGTCCTGGGCAAACCAGGGCAGTTTGTCACCTACTACTACCTGGCTTTATAGAGATTGCAAAGGTTGAGAAGATGTTTGCTACTCAATGGTGAACAACAGAACTGCTCGCTCCCTCCTTCTCTCTAGTGTTAGAAGCCAGGTACAGTGATAATGAAGAATGACTGCTGCAAGAACATGACTCAGAGGAGAAAAATATCTGTTTAGAAAGAACGGGTGTATTGGGTGCAAGATAACCAAGTCAACAAGGCAGTGCTATGTTAATTATAATGTTAACTATATATTAAGACGGGACACAGCTTTGTCTTAAGGAATGCACCTTTAAAATGGTATTCACTATCGAGGCATTTACCCTATACACCGAGGCCAGGAAAACCTGCTGACTTCTCCCACTTCATTCTCTGAGAAGGGCCGTAGTTAATGCCTGACTATTGTAATAGCAATTTCTGGCTCATCAAATTGACATTTTTCCTTTCTCTTCAGGTGGCTGAGACTTAAAGGATTGGAGCAATTTAGTGGCATTCATTGCAGGGGCTGCATAGATACTGTCAGTAAGCTTTTAAAAAAATCTTTTAAAAATAATAGATGCTCATCATAAAAATTCAAACAATACTGAAGTGTAGAAAGGAGAAAGTAAAAGGCATTTACCACCCTCAAACTGTCATCCCACCACAAGCTTGATGTATATCCTCCCAGTCTTTTATAGGAATATGTTAACGTGTGTATTCTAAAAAATAAATTAGATGATATTATGTGTAGTAAACATAGTCTAATTTTTTCACTCAAACAATATGTCATGACTATCTTTCTATGTGAGTAATACAGAATTTTATCTCATCATTTTTGATGAGATAATAATTTTCCATTGTCTGGTTATACCTTACTATTATTTTGTTTACTCTTTTTTTAAAAATGTGGGTATTAGAAAATTTGAAATCATACATGTAGCTTATATCACACTTCTACTGGACAACATAAAATATCCTATTGTTGAACATTTAGGCTATTTTAACATTTTTGCTTTTATAAATAATGCTGCAATAGATATCTTTTTTCATTTTTGTGCATTTGTCCAATTGTTTCCTCTGTATAAATTCATAGTAAAATTGCTGAGTTAAAAGCTTTCAGCTAGGTTTAGAATATGGGAGTATGTAAGTCTGAATTCATTTTATGGGAGTCAGTTTGAGATTAAACTAAAACTACTTAATGTGAGGAAGAAAGAATATCATAATTCAAATGATATGGTGAAAAAAGCAGCAGATTAGATGTTAGAATATCTTGGTTCTGGTCCTTGTTCACCCCCAACTAACTGGATGACCTTTGACAATCCCATTAACCTTTCTGGGCATCTGATTGTTGCCTTCAGTTGTATCCATCTTATGGATCTAGCAAATAATTGACAGAGTCATTGTCTACAGTGCAAATGTGACCCTCTGCTTAGGTCCATCAGGAGTTCACCTTTGCCTTCAGGATGAAAGCTGCAACTCCTAGCTGATTATGCAGCAGCCTGCATTTCTAGCCCCCTCTCCCTTCTCATGCCCAGCAAGGACCTTTGGTCCAGCTGCCCCCACTTTTTTGCATTACCCTCGATTCTTACCATTTGTTGTGCCTCTAGGTGTTGGTTCAGGCTGTTTCTTCCTTCTGGAGCACCTGGTCCCCACTTCTCTGACCAGCTAACTCCTACTCATTCTTAAATAAATAGCTCGGGCTTCTTGGAAGCATTTCCTGACTCCTACAGGTTGAACTGATGCCTCTTCTTTTGGCTCTTGTGGGCACAACATATTACCCCACACATCCTCTGTAATGTAGCACTAATCACATGTATTATGGCTGACTTTCTTGTCTGGATCACATGCTTCTTTTGAGAGCAGAAACCATGACCTGTTCATCTTTGAATCCCTAGCGCCTATCACAGTGTTTGACACATGTAGACGTTTACTAAATCTTTGTGGAATAAAACAATGGATCTCTAAAGTAAGTGATTGGATTCAATAATACAAAATTCTAGAATTTTATGAGAATTAAAAGTTGAAGTGAACCCCAGAGCAACCACTAAAGAAATAAAGTAGCGTAGTAAAAAATATAAAGGAATAAAAGAAGGTAATAAAGGAAGAACAGAAGAAAAAAGAAGATATGAGACATAGAAAACAAATAGTAAAATGGCAGGTGTAAACACAACCACATTAATAATTACATTAAATTAATAATTAAATGCAAATGAATTAAACAATCCAATCAAAAGACAGAGATTGTCGGATTGGATTTTTTTTCAAACAACAAGGTAAAGGGTTTGGATCCCCTCACTGGTCAGTCACCCAAACCAGAAAAAACAAAAACAAAAACAGGATTCAACTGTACATTGTCCACAAGAGACATGCCTCATATTCAAAGACACAAGTAGATTAAAAAGAAAAGGACTGAAAAATATATACCATGCAAATATAAGAGAGAAGAATTGGCTATATTAATACCAGACAAGAATGTTACTAGAGACAAAGAGGGATAAAAGAGTCAATACATTAGGAAAATGCAATTATAAACATATATGTACCTAACAACAAAAGTAGAAAGGAATTGTAGAATGAGTTATGTGTGTTTTCAGAACCATCCCTTGGAACTTCTCCAGGTTCCTGGTGGTCTCCTCTCCAGTCCATTCTGAGGTGTCCTCATGCTCAAGTGCACCATCGTGGCAGCCTTGATGGGAAAAAGAAATCACAGCAGCACTAACAGGAAACAGCTGGAGGGAGGAGGCACTGTCATTTTTAGGTATAGAGGAGATATTCAAGAGCTCATTTTAAACATCTGAACTTCTGGTCTTGAGAGTTTTGTCTGTCCAGAGTCAGTTTCATCTCTTCTCAAGTCTCCTTTCCTTTAACTGGTCTCCCTCTTGCCACACCTCATTTCTCGGTAGTTCTGGACTTGATGCCAGAAATCTTACATTCTCCTCATCAGTTTAGCATGGTTTTCTACTGTAGTGCCAGTCTTATTCCTTGATGGAAAGTACCACCGTATAGTGTGATAGGAACCCCTAAATTATTGATTTAAAATCCCCTTACCCTTTTCCAACTTCTAAGGAAGTTGACTCCCAAGAAGGAGTCTCTGAGTGGAATGATGGGTGGGATTCAATTACAGAAGTACTGCAAGGACTAAATGACCCTACCTAAGAAAGACAGTCTCCAAACTAAAGATATGGTGGTGGGTAGGTGGGTGAATACTCTGGAGCCATCTTGGCCAGAGAGGGGTGGGAGGAGAAATAAAGAGAAGATTCAGGAGAGAGAGCATTAAGGATATATATAGAGAAGAGGTACACATTTCAAGGGGACATTTAGAAATGTCGCTTTGGGATGAGCAAAATAACCCTCTCCCTCATCTCCCAACAATAAAAATAAATAACAACAACAACAACAACAAAAAAGACATTACTCAGTTTTGGAGCAAGGTTTTCTGTTTTTGTTTTTTATTTAGTATTTGTTTGTTTTTGATATGATGATGTGCCAAAAGTGACCAAGGACAAAAGCAGCCTGAAGATCACCAAGGGCAAAGCAGGGGATGTTACTTGTGAGCTACATTGAGATCAGGCAGCCAGCTTGTCTTCTCAACATATCAATGAATGTTGGCTGAACATTTACCAGCTGTGCTTGGTTACAGGGTTTCCAAGACGGATGAGACACCATGCCTCAAGGAATTGGTGAGGGAGACAGACACATGAACAGATAATTATATAATATGCTAAGTACTTCATTAGGGGAAATCTGGGTGCATTGGGAGCTCCAAGGCTTCCGATTCAGCCTGGGGACCCCAGGAAGACACTCAATGAGGAATGATTCCTGGGCTCAGTTAACCAGATGAAGGGAACGAGCAAAATCACAGAAGTACAAAGCAGCCTTATGCTTCCTGGGATGTAAAAGCAACTTATCTCAGCAGAACATACCCTGCAAGGGTTCCATTTTCACCTAGCCCCCCTTTCTTTTCTCCTTCCTCATCATATTCCTTCACGATCAAGAATTTATTCCATACTCTCTGTGCCCAAACCACATGTCTAGGAGCCAGGAACAAAACAGGGAAAAACCAACCTAGCCATTGTCCTTACGGAATTAATTACACAAATAAAAATATAACCAACTTGTGGTAAGTGCTTCAAAAGAAAAGTATAGGTAGGATTGCCAGATAAAGTACAAGATGCCCTGTTAATTTTGATGCTCAGATAAATGACACTTTTTTTTTTTT
>NW_007726261.1:14934-19395 GCF_000696425.1 Galeopterus variegatus | reverse complement strand
TTTTTTTTTTTTGGTATAAGTATGTCTCATGCAATATTTGGACATATTTATACTAAAAAAATGTTGTTGTTTATGTGAAATTCAGTTATCTGGGCATGCTATATTTTTATTTGGTAAACCTGGCAACTGTAACTCCAAGATGCTGTGAGATCACATGACTACAGGACTTGAGCTGATCTGGGGCGCAGTGGGGGAGGGTGATGGGAGAAAGTACGAGATCTGTACAACAGGACGCTGTACCTGGGAGAGGAGTTGAGGAGTGGAGGGTGATCTCAGAGTACAAAACAGGATGAATCCAAATAGAAAGGAGCCTGGACAGAGCATTTGAGAGTCTGGGAAATGGCCCCCGGGGCTCGAGCACAGATATTTCATTCTCTGGGGTATGGAGAGAGGAGAAGCAATTGGAAAGTGAGTAAATATATCATATTTTTAAGAAGGAATGCTGTACAAGTAAATGTCAGGTACAGTGACTCAGGTTATTGATTCTAAAAGATTAGTCAGTGGAGATGTGTGTTGGACTCTTTTAGCTTGTCTGTTGCCAGATGTCAAGGGATTCTGATGTGGAGACCAGTGCTGGCCAGCACTAGATTTTTAAACTATGCAGAGTCATCCCCTAAATGAATCTGACTTTGCCTGTAAACATACAACCACAGAGAGTTTCAAAAACTGGAAAGGGTTTTGGGAAGCCAATGTGTTTCANAACATACAACCACAGAGAGTTTCAAAAACTGGAAAGGGTTTTGGGAAGCCAATGTGTTTCAGTTTAAATGTAAAGTACAGTCTAACTTATCTATCAGAGAGAAACCGTTGGGAGAAACCTCATAGAAACTATATAGGCCATGTTTGCCACCCAGATGGAAAGCTGTGTGTGAGGAGGATGAGTGAGCATTATGCATGTGGCCTGCTGCTGAGACCCAAGGGTGTCAGGCTAGCTGGATCGAAGCCCCCCAGCCACTGTGTATCAAGCCAGTTGCTGGAGCAGTGTTTCTCAGCCGAGGGATTCTCATCCCCACCTCCCACCAGGGGACATTTGGCAATGTGCAGAGACATTCCTAATTGTCACGACTGACGGTCGTCTGAAGGTGGGCCAAAGACAAAATGTTCACCAAGCTGAGAGGGTATCTTGAGACTGCAATTCTATGCAGTAAAGCAAAGAATTTTGTTAAATTGCATACAGCATGATGGATCAGGTAGATGACAACCCAGAAAACTATACAAAGTTTCTCTGCACTGCCTCTTGGCTGAGTTCAGGTTTATATAGGCAGTTCATACAAAGCTGCGAAAAAAGCCAAAGGAAATTACTCATTAAAAAACAAGCTCTCTGTACTGGCCAGACACAAAATGCAAACAAGTAAAAACCAAGGTAACCTAACTAATTCCAACTGTTGATGCAGGTGGCCGGGCTGGCCTGTCACCATGCCAGTACTTAATCACTAAGTTCGTTCTTTACAGTCAGCAGGTTGTTCCTTTCTACTGTTCTAACTACCTTACCCCGAGTTACTGTATAACTTTTATGAGCAAAGCTTGCACAAAAGGACATAGCAGGGCTCAAGATGGAGTCAGTTATGCTCACAGTCTCATGTGGGATGTGGGGGTGCTGCTGGCATCTAGTAGGCAGAGACCAAGGGTGCTGTTAAACCTCCTACAGTGCACACAACAGCCCCCACAGATCTATCTGGACCCAAATTTCAATAACACTGAGGGTGAGAAATCCTGGCATAGAGGCACTGATGTGGGGAGGAAGAAAAATGTCATTCTGAATCTAATGACAGTAATGAGGTACCTGACTTCCAGGATTAGTGTGGACAGCAGGGCCTTGAAATACCCCTAATGACATCCTATGAGCCACTGTTACAACAGAGCAGTGGGGAGGAAGAAAAATGTCATTCTGAATCTAATGACAGTAATGAGGTACCTGACTTCCAGTATTAGTGTGGACAGCAGGGCCTTGAAATACCCCTAATGACATCCTATGAGCCACTGCTACAACAGAGCGGTTACAACAGAGCAATGGCTGGGTCCTGACATGAGGAGCAGATGAGCCTGGAAGGAGGATGGGTGGGAGGTGGGGGGTGCACAAAAATGATACCCCCACCATCCCTCCTTAATCACCCCCCCTTGCCTCATCATTTGACCACAGTCTTCTTAATGTATTTTCACTTTTTGTTTCTTTTTTTTCTTTTGGCAGCTGGTCGGTACAGGGATCCAACCCTGGACCTTGGTGTTACCAGCACCATGTTCTAACCAACAGAGCTGACCAACTGGTCCTCCTCTAATGTATTTTCATTGTAGCCTAACAATGATCATAGTAACTTCTCACCTTAAATATTCCTGAAAAGATGTCGCTTTGGGAGAATATTTGCAGGGAAAGCCACCCTTCTACCCCCACCCCCACCCCATGTCCTGCCACTGGTGCTGCCACTGCCTTAGCAATGAGACTGTGCCATTCTGGAGCTGGGACTTCCAAACACGAGTGTGCCCAAGCATCACAGAGCAAAGTTGGGATTCTTTTTGTGTGTGCTTAAAAATTAAAAAAAATTCCATGCATAAAATTGGCATAGAGGAATACATAATACCCTTGAGTACATGAGAAATCTGTGTGATGAAAGTGTTATGTATTTTTACTGGGGTGGTGGTTACAATGAATATGCACAGGTGATAAAATTGCACAGAACTAAATACGTATACACACACACAATGAATGCATGTAAAGCTAGTGAAATCTGAATAAGGTCACTACATTTTATCAGTGTTGATTTCCTGGTTGTGATATTATACTATAGTTATGCAAGATGTTATCAATGGGGAAAATTGGGTGAAGGGCTTTTCAGGATCCTTCTGTATTATTTCCTACAATTGCATGGAATCTATAATTATCTCCAAATGAAAAGTTAAATAAAAAAAAAAAAAAAAGACAAAAAACCTAACTCCCGAGTATCCACCATTCAGATTTGGCCAATGCTATGATTTTTGTATCAGATTATTTTTTAGAGAGAGGAAACAAAACCTTAAAGGTTCAGCTGAAGATACCTATTCAGTCTTCTTCCTTTCCATAAGTGACCTTATCCTGAAATTAGTATGTATCCTTTTTATCCACGTTTGTTTTTATTGCATTATGTATATATTCATAAACAGTATGTGATGTCATGTTGTACATATTTTTTACAACTTGTCTTTGCCACTAAACATTATGTTTTTAGGAAGGATGCATGTTGATACATGTAGACCAATTCTTTCATTTTTTGACTGCTCAAAGTATTTATAACTTATGAATATACCGTAAATTCATCAGCCGATTTCCCACTGATAATATGTAGATCATTCTCAATTTTTCGCTATTCACCAATTCTTTCATTTTTTGACTGCTCAAAGTATTTATAACTTATGAATATACCGTAAATTCTTTAGCCGATTTCCCACTGATAATATGTAGATCATTCTCAATTTTTCACTATTACCAAACACTGCCATCATAGCCATCCTGGTATACGTATATCTCTTTGGTCCCAGGAGTAAGAGTTTCTTCAGGATATTTATCTAGAAGTGGACGTGCTGAACAGACAGTAAGCACATATTCTATTTTAGTACGTATAGTCAAATAGTCATGCAACTGTGATTGTACAAATTTATACCTCTCCCAGCAAGATATAAATCGTCATTTCCCTACATCCTCATCGGCCAACCCTAAGCTATCAAGATTGTTAAAAGTTTGCCGGTCTGAGGGATGCAAGGTAGTATTTAATTGTTATTTTATTTTTGCATTTTCCTGATTATCAGTGAGGTTAGACATCTTTTCGTATGTTTATTGGTTATTTGAATTTCCTCTTCTGTGAATCCTGAGTTCATATCCTTTTGCCTTTTTAAAAATTGTGTTGTCATTTTCATGGGCATTCTTTGTATTTGGTTCATGATCTTTTGTATTTTTATTTATTGTAAATTTCTGTCAGTCCATGGCTTGTCATTTTTTTTAGCTCTTTATTTTGGGATAATTTGCATGCATTTGTAAGAAATAATACAGAGAGATCTCCATATACCTAAGTACAAAAAAGAAACTGTTTTTCCTCTGCTTTCACACCACAATCAGCAGAAGACTTCTCTGACCACAAGTGTGGGGATTTCTCTGTACCAGCAAGCAAGCAATCACACAGCAGGGACCAGCTGGGAGCTCTCCAATTCAATTCCAACACTGTCTACCTAGAGATAGCATCAGATCTCACGGGTTGAGGGCTCAGTCCCACAAGACTTTCTTCCACTTCCACTGCCAATTAGAAGGCCCAGGTCTTTTTACCTGTGTTTCTGACTAACTGCTTGGCTATAAATTAGGGTTCCCATGACCCCGTCATTGGGTTCAATTAATTTGCAAGAGCAGCTCACAGAACTCAAGGAAATACTTACGTTTACCATTTATTATAAAGAATATTATAAAGGGTAGAGATGAAGAGATGCATAGGATGAGGTATG
>NW_007726261.1:12079-13889 GCF_000696425.1 Galeopterus variegatus | reverse complement strand
TTTTTTCTGTACAGATTGAGCGCCACATCAGATAGTGTTATAATTTTTGCTTCAAATATTATCATTGCATCAAATATGACTTAAGAAACCTTTAAAAAGATAAAAAAGATAGTCTATTATATTTACTACTGTTTTTACCCATTTCAGTCTCTTTATTTTCTTTCTAAAGTTTCAAGCCTTCTTCTGTTATTTATTTATTTATTTTTCTGTTTAAAGAACTACTTTTAGGGCCGGCCCGGTGGCGCACTGGATAGTGCGCCACTTGGGAAGCGCGGCGGCGCTCNCTATCCTCTGTTATTTCTACTCTAGTATTGAGCCCATCTACTGACTTTCTAATTTTGCTTATTGTATCTTTCAGTTCTACAATTTTCATCTGATTCTTTTTTATAACTTTTTTTTTTTGAGATTCCTTTGTTGAGATTTTCTAGTTTTTCATTTGTTTCAAGAAAATTCATAATTCCTTTTGAAACATTTTTATGATGGCACCTTTAGAATCTTTGATAATTCCAACATCTGATTCATCTTGGTGTTGGCATCAGTTGATTGTCTTTTCTCATTCAAGTTGGGATTTTCGTAGATATATTGGATATTATATCATCGGTCTCTGGATCTTGTTTTTTGGGTTTTCTGTTGTTGTTTTTTTCCCAAGCAGCTAGTCCCCTTGTTGAGGTATAGGGGGAGGGCTGGGTGGGTGTGTATGTCCAGCTTCCCCCTTGGTTCTGCTGCCACTTTCCTAGCAAAAGCGGGGTGTAAACTTACACTGCCACATTGCTTCCAAGTGAGGGTGTGTGCTCAGTTCCATACTAAGCTCTAATATTACTAGGGAATAGAGAAGTGGAGGGCTGACTCACACTTCGTTGCTGCAGGGTGAAGGCAGAAGTTTAGCTTTCTGCTAGGTCTCACTGAAACAGGGGTCAGGAGAGTGAGACAGGAGTGCAGACTAGGCCTGTACAAAGTTAGAGAACAGTTCATAAAACCATCCTCACTTCTGACACTAGCTGCAAGTTTGGGAGTCTCCAAAACTGTCCTTGGGTTTGATGATTTCCGGAAAGTATTCACAGAACTCACTGAATATGGTTATACTCAATTACAGTTTATTGCAGTGAAAAAGTAACAGATTAAAATCATCTGAGGGGGCCAGCCCCGTGGCTCACTCGGGAGAGTGCAGCGCTGGGAGTGCCGAGGCCCCAGGTTCGGATCCTATATAGGGATGGCTGGTGCACTCACTGGCTGAGCACGGTGCGGGCGAAACCAAGCCAAGGGTTGCAATCCCCTTACCGGTCACACACACACACAAAAAATCATCCAAGGGAAGAGGCATATGGGGCAGAGTCCGGGTAATTTCCAAACGCAGAGTTTGTAGTTGTCCTATACCTGTGGAGTAAAGGACAGCTTTATTTTCCTGGCAATTGTGTGTGACAATACACATGGGGTATTNAAAAAAAAAAAAAAAAAAAAAAAAAAAAAAAAAAGAACTACTTTTAGCCATTCTTTAAGGGCAGATTTGCTAGCAACAAATTCTCTTAGTTATTCTTCACCTGAGAATGTCTTTATTTCCCCTTCATTCCTGAAAGATCTCTTTGCCAGATATAAAACATACAATTCTTTTATTTTAGTACTTGAAGAATGTCAAGCCACTTCCTTTTAGTTGCCATGGTTTCAGAGGAGAAATCCACTGTCATTCAAATTAATGTTCGCCTTTAAGTAATGTTTCATTTCCTTCTGAATCCTTTTAAGATTTTTTCCTTGTCATAAGTTTAATGATGTGTCTTGGTGTGTATTTTTTTAGATTTATCTTATTTGGGATTTT
>NW_007726261.1:6536-10030 GCF_000696425.1 Galeopterus variegatus | reverse complement strand
GTGGAGTAAAGGACAGCTTTATTTTCCTGGCAATTGTGTGTGACAATACACATGGGGTATTGCCAACCAGGGAAGCTCACTGAAGTCTTGGGGACACTGCTAGACTCTGCTGACACCATTTTGGTAGGGAAATCAGAGAACCAGCTTCTTCCACTGGGGTGAGGGATGGAGGATCAGCTCTTAGCTCATTCCCACCTACATCACCCCAGCAGGGGAATGAGACTTTTACTGCCTGCTTCTGCCATATGGGAGATGGAAGATCACTTTTAATTTCCTGTCAATGATGGCAATTACCAGTCCTCCCTTTCTCTATGGATTATCTATTCTAGATCTTTCATATGAATGAAACCATACAGTGTGTGGCCTTTTGTGTCTGGCTTCTTTCACTTAGCATACTCTTTTTGAGGTTCATCTAAGTTGTAGCACGTATCAGTAATTTGTTCCTTTTCATGTCTGAATAATATTCCATTGCATGGCTATGCCGACCAGGGAAGCTCTCCCAAGTTTTGGTGTCCAGAATTTTTACTGAGGCTTGGTCATATAGACCTGGTTGGTTTCCCACATTAGCTGATCTCCAGCCCCTCTGAAGGGTAAGCAGATTCCATGTGACCTAAAGCCCCCGCCCTAAATCACGTTGTTTAATTTTCTGATGTTGACCAAAGCCTCCAGGTGGACAAAGACTCTTTAATCTGGCAGGACATTCCAAGGACTGAGAGATGACCTCCCAGGAGCTGAGGGCAAAGGCCTTGCTCTTTGGGCAAGGTTAAATCCTTTACCACATACTCTGCTTCACACATCTCATTCATTCTTATTGCTGCCAGCTGGGTGTGGAGGCTCAGTTTCCTAATGGGCCCTGTTGACACCATGAGTGGGTGGAAAATGGAGGGCTGACTAGCCATGACTTGCACCCCCTTGTTCAGTCTTGGTGGTGCAAGTTGGGGTGAAGGCTTAGCTCCTTTCTGGGCTCTGCCAACACCAAAGGATGGGGAGGAAGGATGAAGAGCAGTGGTGAGTAGCCTTGCCCTACATCAGCTCCTTAAGTCTACCAGAGGGGAGGGGAGGAGAGAAGTGGGTGGGTCAGCACTAGAACCTACTGACACTACTTTATCAGGGAAATCAGACCACCACCCTCTTCTACTGGGTGGGGGATGAAGGATCACCTCCCCACTCATTCCCACCTATACTACCCGAGCAGGGAATCGGAGTGTCACCACTTGCTTCTGCCATGTGAAAGATGGAAGACCAGATCCCCAGCTGGCTCTGCTGAAACCACAGGGAAGGGGTTGTAGTTCTCCCACTGGTCTTTGGCTGGTTGCATAGATATTGTCAAAAAGATTTTTCTGTTCTTTGGTTACCCTTTTCCCTACCTTTTGGTTTGGGGGGATGGGTTTTTCTTAGAACTTTTTTGTCTTTGCCTGTCGGTGGTTTCCAAGGTAGAGGTTTCTCTTGTACTCTGAGATATATGGAAGACAATAAGGAAACTCAGGGGACTCACTGCTGTGAGTGCATCATGTCCTGAGACCCCAAGGTTGTCTGCCTTCTTTCCATCTTTCAAAGTCTTCCTGTGCTTGTTTTTTGTGTTATGTCCAAGATTTTTTACTTGTAAGAGGGAGGACCTGGGAAGAATGGAACTACTCCATCCTGGCTGGAACCAGAAGTCCTGTGGCTCATCTTTTAACTTTGTTTATGGTATATTTTGTTTTTAATTTGAATGAATCGAATGTCTTGAACTTTTCCTTTAAGGTTTTGGTTTTATTTAAGAAATTCTTCTCTACACTCAGGTCATAAAGATAGTCTACACTTTTTCTCTAGTTTTATAGTGTTTGTTTTTGTTTTCATATGTAGGTCTTTAGTCAAATTGGAATTTATTTTTGAGTGTGATTGATTTTCAAAGTGCGATCCAGGGACCTTGGGTGCCTGAGACCCTTGCAGGAGGTCCATGAAGTCAAACTATTTTCAGAATAATGCTAAGATGTTATTTTTTTTTTCACTGTGTTGACATTTGCAATGATGGTGCAAAGCGTTGGTGGGTAACACAGCTGGTGCCTTAGCACAAATCAAGGCAGGGTACCCAGCTCTGCCGGTAATCATGATATTCTTCCCTGCCATGCACTCACAGAAAAACAAGCAAACACCAGTTTCAGTTAAGAATGTTCTTGATCAAGCAATGAGAATTATTAATTTTATTGACTCCTGATCCTGAGTACCTGTCTTTGAACTGTTCTGGATGATGGAATGGGAAGTATTCATAAAGCTGCATTCTGAAGTACAATGGTTGTCTCAAGCAAAAGCACTCATGCAATTGATGGGACTGAACTAGCTGCCTTTTGTTTTTTGGTTTTTTGCATAGAACATCATTGAAAGAAAGACTAAGAAACTACGGTTTTCAGGTGTGGGTGTTTGTCAGACAATTTCTCAAAAATGAGTGAATGAGCCTTTCACTTTAAGGAAAACAACTGACAGTATTTGTTGACAATGATGAAACTTGAGCGTTCAAAAACAATTAGAATTTTGGAAAACTTGCTTCTGTTACCATGGGCTTGACAACTTCCCAATACAAAGACTTTTTTTGTTGTTTTGCTTTGTTTTTTCCTCTTTAAAAAAATTTTTTTTTCTAAAAAGATGACTGGAAAGGGGATCTTAACCCTTGACTTGGTGTTGTCAGTACCACGCTCAGCCAGTGAGCTACCCGGCCATCCCTGTATAGGGATCCGAATCCATGGCCTTTGTTATCAGCACTGCATTCTCCCGAGTGAGCCACAGGTCAGCCCCCAAATTTTGTTTTATTATTATTTTTTGTTCTTTTTGGTTTTTTTCCTCTTTTCATTACAAGACTTTTCTGATGAGTTTGATGGTAAAGTTAATGAATGTGATTTTTGTGATGAAATGTGTCAACATTTGGAAGATCAGAATAACTCAGTGAACCAATGTTTTTAAAATGACCGATACATATGAGTATTACAAATTTATGCTTAGGCAAAAGATCTTTCAAAAAATAAGATAGATCAATTAATTTTTATGTTACAGACTTTGAAAAGTTCATTGCTGTAGTTTCAGACTTCACATTGCAACTAAACTTTAAGAGTGCAGCTACTTCTTGAGTGCTGGTGTAGTAGAAAATAAGAATATCCACAATAATCAGAAAAGGCTATTAAAATGCTCCTGATTTGCTAACCACATACTTCTGTGAGGCTGCATTTTCTTTAAATATTCCTTTTTAAAAAATTTTTTATTTTATCCACCATATACAATGTAGTCAATCTTCGTGTCCCTTTACCGTTCTTTATATATTCCAACCAAAACAATATATCATGACAGCCTGAATGTAGAAGCAGATATGAGAATCCAGCCAGACATTAAGGAGATTTGCAAAAGTGTAAAACAATGTCACTCACTGAATATTTTTGTTTTGGAAAATAGTTTTTTTTTAAAAAATTAAAAGATATGTTATCTATGTTAATATGTAATGAATTTATAGCAACTTAAAAAAAGAA
>NW_007726261.1:3603-5412 GCF_000696425.1 Galeopterus variegatus | reverse complement strand
TGGACAATCACATGATCAGCAAATTAACACTATTTGGTTTCTTTCTATTTTTTTATGCTCCTTTTTTTTTTCTCTTTTCTTATTGCATTGGCTCAGTATTCAAGTGTAATGTTAACAGTGGTAACATTAAATTTCATCAAATGCTGTGACCTGCTGAGTCAGAACTTCTGATGATGGAGAAGGCCATCTAGTACAGGGTTAAGTTTGTCTAGTGTGGTGGATAAGGTAGTCTAGTATAGTAGTTAAGAGCATGGCTTTTGGAGTCAGATGATCTGAGTTCACATTGCAGGTCTATCTTTTTCTAACTGTGTGGTAATCACTTAACTTCTCATAGCCTTAGTTACATCTGTCAAATTCAAATATGAATAGTCAGTAACGTTCAGTGTTGTTGTGAGAATTATGTGAAATAAACATTAGCTTTTTATGTGAGATCCTCTTCCATAGAGAAAGCAATTGGACCATAAATGAGTTCTCACCTGGGTGGTGGTGGAATTTATTCAGACAACCTGGTGCATTTTACCTGCATTTTCCTTTAAGCCAACCATGCAGCTGTGTCTTCCATCTTATGCTGGAGTTCAAGGTTGTGAGTGGCCCTACTCTAGAAATATTAATCCCTTTGTAGAGGTACTTTGAAAGGAAGAACATATTGGGTTAAAGTAAACAAACACTTTCCCCCAAACTCTTTTTTTTTTTTTTTTAAACGGGTAAGGGGATCGCAACCCTTGGTTTGGTGTCGCCCGCACCGCGCTCAGCCAGTGAGTGCACCAGCCATCCCTATATAAGATCCGAACCTGCGGCCTCGGTGCTACCAGCGCTGCACTCTCCCGGGTGAGCCACGGGGCCGGCCCCCCAAACTTTTAATACAGGTGTTTGTTAAGTCTCAAGAAGTCAGCATCCACTCTAAAGACTGAACTTGGAAATTCATTTGGCCTTTTGCAAAAGCANAATGTAAAACAATGTCACTCACTGAATATTTTTGTTTTGGAAAATAGTTTTTTTTTTTTAAATTAAAAGATATGTTATCTATGTTAATATGTAATGAATTTATAGCAACTTAAAAAAAGAAATAGTAAATATTTCTAAACTTTCTCAGTTTTAATTTAACATACAGTTAATATATGTATTAAATACATATAAAAGCTCTTTGGATGCTCAATAATTTTTTTTTTTTAGTGGTCAAGAACTGTTGGTGTATGGCATGAAATGAAGATCTGACTTTATTTTATTTTTCTCACCTGAACGGCTAGTTTCCCCAGTACTGGGGAATAGTCCTCCCTACCAACTCATAATGTGACTTGCATCTCACATGTTTTGTGAGCATGTAAATCTGTGCCTAGACTTTCCTTTTCTGTTATGTATTTTTATTTGTCCATCCATATGCCAATTCCACACTGTCTCAATTACTATTGCTTGACATTATCTTGATATCTGGGGGAGAAATGACATTTTATGATACAAGTCTACCCATCTATGACTATGGTATATATTTCCATTTATTTGAGTTTCCTTTTTATGTCCTTCAATCAAATTTTTTAGTTTTCTCCACAAAGATTTCATATATTTTATTAAATGCATCCTAAGAACTTTATAGTTTTATTTTCTCTTGTGATGTTTTTTAATTGAACATTTAAATTCATTGTTACTACAGTATAGGAATCCTATTTTTTTTTTTTTTTTTGAGGTAACCAGCAACTTTGCTGAACTCTTGTATTCATTTTGATAGTTTATGGATATTCTTGAATTTTTTATGTGGACAATCACATGATCAGCAAATTAACACTATTTGGTTTCTTTCTATTTTTTTATGCT
>NW_007726261.1:0-2651 GCF_000696425.1 Galeopterus variegatus | reverse complement strand
CTTCTTCGTTACAAAATTAACACATGTGCATAGTAATAATCACTGTAGTTACATGATTTTACTAAACATTTATCCTGTCAGGTACTGGAGCTTCAAACTTTAACGCATTGTCCCATTTAGTCTTCACGACAATTTAATGAGGGAGGTCCTGTTATTATCTGTATTTTAAGACATGGGGACTGAGGCAAGGAAAAAAAACATGGATATAAAACACATAGAAAAAAAATCACCCACAATTCTACCCTCCAAAGTTGACCAACATCCTGATGAATGTTTTTCTAGTAATTTTTAAATGTTTTTTCCTATACAGTGAATGTCTGACTGTTTACTTTTCTGTATTCTGTCTTTTTCTCTTAGCACTAAATTATATACTAAATTGCAATCGTATTCCTAAATCATTAAGTATTCTTAAATAACTTGATTTTAACAAGCACCTATGGCCACATGTTGGATGTTTCCAGTTTTTTCACTGTTAAAAAGAGTGCTGTTGTGAGTATATATCTCAGTGGGTTAAATTCTGATGATTCTTCTATGAAGAACGTAGAAGGATACATTCTTCTAAAAGAGAGTTCTAAGTTTATATGCTCTTCTCTCTGCTTGGAGGCACTTTAGCAGAGCAGTGGAGAGTCAGACAAACTTAGGTTTGATTCCCAGCTCTCTGCTAACTTACCAGCTGCGTAAACTTGGCCAAGCCATGTCCCCTCTCTGGGCCTCCCTCCCCCATCTAGAAAACAAGACTAAAATGATAGTTTAAATGACATTTCTATAAAACAGAGCTAAAATGCTAGTTCAGAGGGTTGCTCTGAGGATTAATGATGTTATTACTCTTTATAAAGGTCTTAGCACTTTCTTACAAGGCCTAGAAAACTTCCTTCACCCTCTTCCTGCCCCTCGATATGTCAAGACCCAACCCATCCTTCACGGTCCAGTTCCAACAGCACCCCCTCAGTGAAATCTTTATCTTCCTGGCTAGAATTACGCCCTTTTCCCCTTTCTTAAAAATTGAGGGAAAATTCATATAACACAAAATTAATCACTTTAAAGTGTACCATTCAGTGGCATTTGGTACCTTTACAGCATCATGCAACTGTCACCTCTAGTTCCAAAACATTCTCATCACCTCTCAAGGAAACCCATCAACCATTAAACAGTAGTCTCTGTGCCTCAAGCTTTTCCACTTTCTGTCCTCCCTATCCCCAAATAATCCTTCTGTCTCTATGGATTTACCTATTCTGGATATTTCATATAAATGAAATCATACAATATGTGCCCTTTTGTGTCTGGCTTCTTTCACCAGTTTTACTTTTTTAACATTTAAGATATTTTTTTCTACTTGCCTTTTTTTTGGTGGTGGTGGCTGGCCAGTACAGGGATCCAAACCCTTGACCTTGGTGTTATCAGCACAGCACTCTAACCAACTGACCTAATCGGCCAGCCCTCTACTTGCATTTTCTCTCTTTTCTCATGAATTTCTCCCTCTACTGGCTTAAGAGTTCCTCGACCCCAGCCAGGAGAACACCCTCTTGTCCATTCTCCTGCCCCCTACCACCCAGTAAGTGGCCTTGTCCAAATGAGGTTCTGAAAACATTTTGGCTGAATCAAATGGAAAACCCTGTACATGTTCCCCTGGCAGGAGACTCCACTGGCAGGCTGACTGGACACCCAGAAAATAACTTCAGGGCTCAGTTTAGAGACGGCTAAAGATGATCTCATTCTGCGGGCAAAGTAGAGACCCTTGTCCTAAGAGGAGTATGTCTGGGCTGGTCGGTTAGCTCAGTTGGTTAGCACACGGTGTTATAACACCAAGGTCAAAGGTTTGGATCTCTGTACCAGCCAGCCACAAAAAAAAAAAAATTACTAAGAGAAGTATGTCCCTTCCTTGTTCATGTTCTTTCAATGGCTCCCTGCTGCCCTACCCTAATGATGGTGATTCAATAGTGGAGCCATAGCAGCTCTAGCAGTTCCCAGGTGATGGGCTGGGACAGCAGCGTTGAGATGGAGCAAAGTGGATGGCTTGGGATATGCTTTGGAAATTTAGTTAACAGATCCACAGATGTATAGGATGTGGTGGCTGAGAAAAAGAGGGCGCTCATCACTTGCTGGTTCCTAGCTCACATATTATGCTGTAGCTGCCCTCAACCCTCTTCTCTGTCTCTTGCTCTTTGGTCTTTGCCTATGTTTTCCTTCCACCATGTCCTCTCTTCCTCACCTCTCCTACTCTCCCCTCCTCCTTTCTCCTTGCACAGCTGACTTATTCTTTGGGTATCAGTTTAAAGGTCACTTCCTCAGACACACCTTTCTGACCCCAGACTGGCTAAGGTCTTGATGCTGCCCCCTGCCAAAACATGCGTTCACTTTATAGTAATAGCTGACTTGATTGTCTGTCTTTGACTCTGTGAAGAGAGAGTGGGTCTACTTGATAAACAGTACATGAAAGGGTGGCCATTGGCATATTCAGCCTGTTGCTTGATGCCAGCCAGCTGACTTGATTGTCTGTCTTTGACTCTGTGAAGAGAGAGTGGGTCTACTTGATAAACAGTGCATGAAAGGGTGGCCATTGGCATATTCAGCCTGTTGCTTGATGCCAGCAATTTGGCACTGACCAGCACTGCAGGCTATAGAACATGATCGCACTACTCAGGGCTCTTAAT
>NW_007726260.1:959273-968261 GCF_000696425.1 Galeopterus variegatus | reverse complement strand
GTGTCTTTCTTCTTTCAGCAGTTTCACAATCACCATTAGTTCCTTAACTCAAAAAAGAAAAATAAAAATGTTCAGGAGAGACCAAGGGAGGAAATACTAAAATCAAAACTAGACTTTGTGGGTAACTTCTACATTGGCCTAATGCAATGGTCCTTTTTGACGGCATGACTTGATTTAAATATCTTTATTCCCAGTGATTAGCACATAGTAGGTACCAAATACATATTTGTTAAATGAATTGATCAGTGAAGAAATCATAGAATGGATTTAGCTTAGTTACTTAAGAAGTTTTATACATTATTCTTTGGAAAGCTCTCTTGCTTCCTTTCAGGCTGAAAGGCTTTCTAGGAGAATAAATTATTGTCATTCTCTTGGAATACAGCCCCAGAAATTGCAGAGTCAAGATATGCTTGTATTTCAAGTACTTACTTGGATTAAAAGCTGAATTGCTAACAGGATTACAAAATGCCAAGTTTGCTGAATCTCAAATTGTTTATGCGCATGTTTGGTTCAAAGTTCTTTCATCAATCAGTACGTTTCTGTTTCTAATTACAGTCTTAATGTTTTTGTGACACCTGCACATGCATTCTCAGTTTAAGCCAGCTTCAGTGATTTGCACAGGTAGAATATAACTGAAACAAGGCTCATAACCACTGGTGTGTCACCTCCACCAGGTGTCTAGTGAATTTAGAGGTGCTGTACTTCAGTTCACATTGCGATTCAGAAAGCTGTCTGTTATTTTTCCCATTTTTACTCCCACAATGTTTTAAAACATTTTTAATAAACATTCTCACAATTTTCCTCCTTCCGGGTTCATAGAGTTTTAATACATGATGCAACATAATTCTCATTTGCGATTACTTGTGTGTGTTCTTAGAATCTCTGTATTTGGATAAAAGAAAAAGTGCCCAAGATTACCATAATTCTCCAAAATATAATGTGTAAAATCTGGAAGTGTACGAGGGTACTTCAAAAAGTACTTGGAAACATTTGTATTATCATTTAATTCTAACTTTCCACAAACTTTTTGAAGTACCCTAATGTTACTATCACCAGTCAAACTGATTACAGACTCATGCTCTAGTCCCTGAAGTTTGGAGCAGGGTTTGATGTCAGCCATCTATCAAAGCTCAGATGTGACCCATGCTCATGGGTCAAAGCCTACCAGATATTGTGATGGACCAACCCGAACAATTCGTGCCCAGTTTTTAGCTTGGACCTTGACCCTAGCTGACAACTGTAAAATTGCAAATGACTTCTCTGTAGGCTCTAATAATCAGAGTCCTACTTAGGGGAAAAGTCATTTCTGCATCAGCTGATATTTTTTTTTTTTTTGCCCCAAGTATCCTTCCTTGCCCCCTTATTTGGTGTGAACTGACTCACCTCATTGGGGTCAACCACCAAAAAAGGATATGCTGCTGAATGTGTCATTTCTCAGTGCCAGCACTAAAGATTATCTTGGTTATGACATAGTTTATTCTTCCTTAAACATAAAAGTTGAGAATTTTGAATAGTGGATCCAAAAAAATCATTGCAAGATGGCACTCAGGGGAACTCAGCTCAGGTGAGGAATATTTCCACATGGGTAACACCCCTGGGCATCTAGGGTAGCTGTGACCTTAGACAAGCACTGCCTTGGGGCTCTACAAAAGGCAGCAGAATGATGTTAGTGTTAATACTTCACTGCACATTAATTCTTTTAAAAAAAATTGTCATTTAATTTTAAATGCTAATATGCATATGGTTAATTAAGAAGCCAAAATTGACTATAAGCTTGGTGAGCTCTAAGAACAGGGGGAGAGAGATCATTATGCTTCTGCTCATGGTTAGCTATTTGTGAACCAGCTGATAATGTGCAAAATTAAGATTCCGTAAGTGGCATTTTAAACGAATGGTTAATGGCTGAAGATTAATTAAACAGTCAGAGTTGCTAAAGAAAAGCGGTTAAAAATTATGTTTATAGGCCAGTCACTTTTTGTGCTGCAACTGAAATCCTGATAGATTGTGGCCTTTCTGTTTATTGGGAGAGCATTCTAATAAAGAGGCCTTCTCTGTGAGGGAAAACCACCCTCTCAACACACCATGTGGCTGTTGCAGTAGCCACAGGGACAGTCCTTTGGAGTAAAAGGTACTTTATTGAAGAATCTTCACAAAAACCTCTTTCTCAGGTAACCAGGTGTTGGGAAAATAGAGTAGTTTGGTCAGGGCCCTTGCCTTGGGTCTGGTTGGGTGTGGTTCAGCACACGCATGCCACTGTATCTTTTTAGTTTTGTTGCTATTCTTGTGTTCTTCAGAGGGGGGAGAGAGAGAGGGAGAGAGAGTTTTAGTAAAGCAAGCAGGCGGGCATATGCCTCAGGCATCCACCTGGCGCAGCCATGCTTTACAACCTACGGCTTCCAAGGACCTTTTGGCCGGTTACCTAGCTCATAGACCTGCGTGAAGGGGTCTGGTGACCCAGCCTGCCATGTGTGTGGGGTCTGGTGACCCAGCCAGGCGTATGAAGGGTTTGTGACCCAGTCTGTGAATGGGCTTGAGGGCTCTGGGAGCTCCAGACCCAGCCCTAGTGCAAATATCAGCCCAGTCGGCAGGATTACCAGCAGGTAAAAGAGCCCAACAACTGATGTGGTCACGTAGCTTTACAATTGGGTTCACGAACAGGATTAAGAGCACTATAATTGGCAATGTCGACAGGATTCCAACATTAGCCATGTCTACACACCAGGCATATTTTATTTCCTACCTTTATGCTTCATAGTTCTGAGTTACAGTAGGCAGTAATTCTTTAAAAGGGACAAAGAATTGCAGTATATTGTTTCCAACCTGTAGTGGATACTTCTTCAGTCTGAAACTCCTAGCCCTCTTGGTTGTGGAAACATAGATTTTGTGCATCTGGCTCTACCTTAGGTTAGTTCCTTGGGGAAATGTTCACCTTTGTATTTAGTGCCATGCCTTGTGCATGTAAAAATATTTTTTAAATGTATTTGTCATAGCATAACTCAATAAATATTGAATAAATAAATGAATGAATGAGCTACCTAAAAGTTGGTTAGTAGAATATCTAGGCTCCTTTAAATGCTTCTCCATGTATTCAATGATAACCACCCTACTCCTCTCCCACTCCAGGTAGTAATGTGTGGCTGTACAATGACAGAGTCCCTCCCAGCCTCTGGGACCACACAGTCTAGTGGGAGAGATACAGGCATGTCAGCAAGTAAATCACAGCCATGGTAAGTACAGTTAGAGCATCTAGAGAGAGGAGTTCAGAGTCTCAGCGCGGGGGATATAGTAAGAAGTGTATTTTCCTATAAACTGCAAGAAAGTTAATTCTACCAATTGAAAAAACATTAGCATTATAATGTATTTTTCTTCTTGAGTTCCTTCAGTTCAATCCCCTGCTTCCACGCAGAAGACCCAAATCACACAGGGTAGATAGTTGTGTCTCTTTTTTAAAAGTTCCCTAGAGATGGAGATCCTGTATCCTCCCTTGGTAGCCTGTTCCAGTGTATAATCACCCTTATAATCAAGAAGTTAATCCTATTTCCTCTTCTCCAGCCTTCTCTGGGTTAGTGGAACCTGTAAAATACCCACGAGACCCCATGGAAGCCTTGAGAAGTTAATTAGTCAACACCAGGCTGCTCTAGGTTCAACAACGTGCCTTGTCATGGTGAGGCTCTGTATCTGCACAATAGTAATGGTATGATTTTGTTACATCTCAAAAGTTTTCCTCTGGTCTAAAGGGAAGGAGAGCAATTTATTTTAGCATGCTTTAGAAGTTGTTTTATTACACTTTGATCCATATATTTAGTGAAATACAAATGAAGTTTGACCTAATGTCAATATAACTTATAAAACACAGAAACCAAATTGCACTGTTTTGCTAAGAAATAAGATTAAGGATTATAAATAATAGTAACAAACACAAAATTTTATTGCTAATTGCTTTGTATGCATGTATTGACAACCTGATCAGATAGTAACTATTAGTATTCCCAAGGTACAAATGAGGAAACAGAGTTGCAGGGAAGGTAAAAACTGGCCACATCTCATTAGATGGGCCAGAATTTGTACCTATTTAGTCTGAATCCAGAGCCTAGGCACTTAACCACTGTGCTAAGTTGACTCTTGTATTCTTTTTTTTAAAAAATTATTTCTCTTTCTCTGAAATTCTGTTTCATTATCTGGATCCTTTTTCCCCCCGTGTGTATAAAGTACAAATCTATAAACTTTCCTCTTGGAAAGTAATAGCACTCTGCTGAATAATAGTCCCCAGGTCAGCATCAGCTCTTGCTGCAATTATGGGCAGTTGAATGGCACATACATTCTACTTTAAGAAAGGCAGTAGCAGTTCACTTTAGAAAAAAACTGATAATTCAAAGCTTTTCCATTCTGGTGAAAATAGAATGATGCAAAAGAAAAGAAAATAGGTAGTATGGGAGAAGACCTGCCCATTGAAGGAATGGGGATAAAAAGCTCTTGTTTGCAGATGCCAGAAGCATCTGGGGAGCAGTGCTATCCAATAATTGCAGCTAAAAGCTGCATTAATTGACCAGTGATGGGTTGAAAGCTGCCTCCAGCCTGGATCCCTAACACACTAGTGCTCTATTCATAAGCACAGTGAGAGGCAGAAGCAGGTCAGCTTCCATGGGGTTCTCACAGAAAGTGAGCAGCTGTGACAGAGAAGTATGTTTCTGTAGAGGAAAAGTTTAGCTTTTCAAACTAATTCATTCAATCACCTGGGGATCTTGTTAAAATGCAGATTTTGATTCCAGAGGTCCAGGATGGGGCCTCAGATTGTGCATTTTTAACAAGCTCCAGGTGACACTCACCCTGTTGGTCCAGGGACCACGCTGTGATAGGCAAGGGTTTCGACCAGAGTAAAGAAGTGCTTAATTGTTATTGATTTTAAAAATCATTTGAAATAAATATGCAGCAAATCTTTTTATTATTTCCAAAGTTTCAGCTGTCATTTCTTCATATAGGTGAGATTTGTGAGAAATCCCATTTTTGTACAGTCGAGAATATTCTTGGTGCTGCTACTTCTGTTTCCTGGAAGAGAGAGTATAGCTTTCTTTTTGTCTTATTTGTATAGTAAATGCTGCTGTCTACATCAGGGCCCTTGCTTTGACCTCTTGCTGCACCAGCTCTCTTGCACTTTAGCAACATGCTCTGTCTCCACATGTGAATAGGCATAAATTTGAATTTCTTTCCTCACACACTGCTACAAAACTGGCAAGAGAAGTTATATTCAATACCAATAAGTAATCCATTTTTTCCACTGTACCCCATTCAACTGAGTCTCTATAGCTCTCTTTATTCCATAATTTGATTTAAAGCCATTATATTAAAATGATGTATTTTACCCTAATATTTGCAGCTTGGTATTATTTTAACTAAATATCATCTTAACTTCTCTGATAAAGGGCATCATCCTCACTGATCTGCGCCCTAAACAAACACAAAGATTTCTAGGGTATATATATCTTTTAAATAGTTTTATTTGAATGCCAATATTTTAAATTAAATTATTTGATCCTTTTTTGAACAACAACAAAAAAGTTGACACCGCTGTAACTTAGAGAAAAGAGAAAAAAAATTTTCTGTAGGACCTGGGTTACAGATCCGTGTATGTATTAGTTATGTGAAATATCACTGAATTAGAATAAATAGGAAGATGTTCTCAATTAATGAGACTTTCTCCTCTATGTAGGAAACATTCAAAATCTAGAGTAGAACCACTCCACCCAGCTTGGTGTCACAATGGTGGTACCGACTGACTTTAGAGCAACTCTGTCCAATAGAAGTATATTGGAACCACATATGTAATTTAAAATTTTTCATAACCTCATTTTTTAAAGTTGAATTAATTTTATAATATATTTTATTTAACCTAATATGTGCAAAATGTATTTTCAAGATATGTACAAAACAATTATTATAGAACTATCTTATATATTTTTTTCATACTGGATATTCAAAATCTGGTGTGTATTTTTTACTCACAGCACATCTCAATTTGAACTAGCCACATTTCAAGTGTTTTGTAGCCACTTGTGGCTATTGGCTGCTGTATTGGACAGCACATACTTCAGCGTACTCCCAGTGGTGGCTGGTGCCTCAGTTTGAAGTTTTACTCACATTGGAGCCCAGGGTGATTGGAGGGCCCTTGCATTTTAGGGTAGTTCCTGTTGCCAAAATCTTTTCTCTATGTTAAGCCCCGAACTGCCACTAGACAAGCACCACTGTCCCTTCCCTCATGGAGTTTACAGGCTAGGGTAGGAAAAGGACATGTAAATTAATCCATCCCTACTCCAGAGAACAGACAAATCTGTCACCCCTACCTTTTCTCTACCTAGAGAAACGTTCCCCATCTTTGGTGCCAGCTGCCGCACAGTGAGATAACTTCCAAATGCACTGAGTTAGACCAGTGCCAGATCTGATTTCACCCCAGATCTGTACTTTCTTTGCCTGGAAGGAAGGCAAAACCAATGATCTAGCTCAGGTTAAAAGTCTTCTTTCTCCTTTAGACAAGGGAGAACGGAGACTTGTCTTCAGATATATAGTACATGTAGTCTCTTCATGCAAAGCTTTGACAACTAACTAACTCGGGCAGAGGTGTGACTAATTACAACAGTATAATACTGATGTGGTTCTCATTTAACTGCAAACCTCTTCTTCCTTACCAGCAGGTATTTCACTCTTCTAGCCTTAGAGTAGAGCCATCTCTTTCCTTGAGTTACACACTTATTCTCAGTAAACTGATCATCCTCTCAAGATGTTATATCTCTAGAAGTTGACAAAATGACAAATTCAGTCCTCACTTTATTAAATCCCATTTATAATTACAAGCCTTTCTTGTCTACTGTTGCTGCTGTTTAGTGCCCATGACATCTCAGTACAGAGCATTATTATCTTCCTAGTTGCTTAACCCAGAATCTGGTAGTCCTTCTTGACACATTCACCTCCCTTAGCCACACACCTGGACTCTTTCCCAGGAATATCCAGGGGAATGGGTAGCATTGATTCTCATGTCTGTGCTCTGCATTTCCCCTGTGAGCAGCAGATACTTCTTGTTGTTGGCTCAAACGTTGCTTAAACACTTCTTCTGATCCGCTGTGCTTTCCCTTTGGCATGCTGCACTCATCTGAACTAGGCTCAGATTGGAGTGCGACAGTGAATGCACAAGGGATCATTGCCTTGTGCTCCCTATATACATTTCCTTCAGTAAATGCCTCTTAAAATTAATTTCCATTTGGCTCTCTTCGTACTAAAACTCTTGAAATCCTCCCAATTTTCTAAGGATCCTAACCTTAGCCACATGACTGAAGACCATTGTTCTAACTGACCTAAGTGCCATTTTTCCCTGTGCCTGTGTTTTTCTGAGTTAAGCCCTATGTGTTATCCAGGACTCAGCTTTGACATCCCACCCCTCAGTAATCCTGCCTAAGCTTTCCGTGTAGACTTGCACCACAGAAGGATCACGGTGTATTGGAATTGACTGTTAATTGGTTGTTCCTCTATCAGATCTTGAAGCAGGCACTATACTTTATTTCCAACCCTAGCATAGTTCCTAAAGCATTGGGTACTCAATAAATATGTATTGAATGAATGAATGGATCCAAGTGACTCCACTCTTAGCTGCATAATTTCAAGATGACACAGCTTGCTGGTCACACTCTTGGACTGGCCAAACTCCCAAGCTACATGACTTGTCTGACCTCCTGGTTGCCTCCTCTCTCTGATCTGCTCTGATTCCTCGGTTTCAGAAATCCCACTGGTTTCTCCTGCTCCTTGGTTCTCACCACTGGGGCAACATATTCTATTTCTGTTCTATCGGGAAGCACCTCCTACCCAAATACCTGTCCTACATGAGGAACTTCCCAGGACACAACAGGTCACTATTTCCTTTATCTAGTCTGCTTCAAAACCCTCCTAAGGGACACAAGGTAATATTTACTGTTCAGAAGCTATAGTCAGCCCAGTCTGGCTACTACATCAAGAGAAGAGGGTCTTCTTGGCAATTACATTTTTGTCAATTTCTTTCCCACACCTTATATTTGTCACTGACTCCTGGTGATGATCTTTGACCATATCTACTATTACAGAGGATTTTGCTTGAAATTAGCATCTAACTTACTGTCCTGTAGTTTTTCTAGAATTTGCTTTCCCAGTTTTTAAAAATTTGGTCATTACTTGCTCACCTCCTCTATCTGGCACATCTCCCATTGTCTATAACTTCCCAACAATTCTGTCTATGCTTCTAGGGCACACCTTCCAGTTCTTTCAGTACCCTGGACATAATTTGTAAGTACCAGCAACTGGAATGCCTTTAAAGCGTCCTGGATTGTGTATTTTCTCTTTCCCTCTCACTGTCCTTTTCTTTTCTGCCTCTCTTCTGCCTTCTCTTGATGGAAATGTCAGGTGAGTCACTTAATGTCTCTTCATCTAAAAAGATGGGAGGGTGGGACTAAGCAATCTCAGCATAAGCTCCAAAATTATATGGTTCTGCAATTCTTTAATGGAAGCAAAATAGGAGTTTGGGTTGTTCTGCCTTTTCTCTGGTGCTGTTACCATGTCAAAGCTTCCTCTTCTAGCAGTGACCTATCCTTTCTTGTTCCTCTTCAAAGTAGCTTTAACAATTAAATAAAAAAATAAATGTTTACTGTCACTATCATTTGTTTCACAACCCACTTACATTCCACTGAACTTTGCTTTTCTGTCCTCATATCTCTTTGCCAACTTTTTTGTTAACCACTGTGCCCATGGACTCACTCTCAGGCTCCCTCTGCTTACCCCATGGGAGTGTTTAATCCTAACCTCAGGTTGTAGAATTAGAGCATTTATCCCTGATCTCCTTAAACTCTCACATCAGAAATCTCTCTTGTCCATTCCAGTGGTCCTGTCCTTGGATAATGAGAACTCAGTCCATAAGATTTGTAAAATGCTTTCAGCTATATGTATTTGTATGCTTTGGCTGTGGTTTTTCCCTTA
>NW_007726260.1:956381-958045 GCF_000696425.1 Galeopterus variegatus | reverse complement strand
TTAGGAATGACCTGAAAAGTCTCAGGGTAAAGTTTCCCAGATTTATTTGTGGATCCAATGATGGACACATGGTTTATCATTTTCCATTCAGTTTTATGTAACCAGAGCTAGTTTTTCATATTGATATATCCACATTTCTTTTTCTATATACACATTTTTCTTAAGTTAGAGTCATCAACTTAAAAAAAAAAAGGTATTACCAGCAATAAATCCACTTTTATTTCCTAAATTCAAAAACAGTAACATGAGAAAGTCATTAGAAAATACCTTACACATTAATTGGACAAAACGGTAACATCCAAAGTAACCTATTATATTGTCCATTTATGTACCATGTACCACGTGACATGGAACTTTATTTTGATCAGGACTGTCACAGATAATTTCTGCACATGGAAATACATCTAGGGACAGCTTTCATATGGACCCATCACTCTTTGTTTAGTAGGCAGGAGACTGTTGTTGTCAAATCCTCTTTACAAAAGCATCACTAACCCAGCGGTACACTGGAGGGGATTGTCACTCAGCTTGGATCAAAAGAGAGCAAGGTTGGTTTCAGTTTGTGCTCAGTGCATCTGAGGCCCCTCGTTTAGCTGGGCTTCCCTGTAGCCAGTGATGCTTATATAGTCTTGGTATTAGATATCTTTATCCTGTGCTGGTTTTTGAAAGGTGTGAGCAGATTAGTACATATAGTTATTCTCTGAAGGTAGCACAAGATATGTAAACTGTATACATTTGAGTTGTTTACTTAGCTCCTGAAGTCATGGAAAGTTAAGAAAAATTAACCTTCTCTGGACTTACACATACACACTTTCTCTTTAGCCTTTTCGAAGTTGTCCTAGGTTTTCTTAAGATCAGAGCCAAGATGTTCACTTTCTCAAGAATTAGTAAAATAATTTAGGTAAATTTTTATTCATTGTTAAACAGTGAAGTTTTCATTTTAGAGTACATAGGGGCCATCATACTGAGTTTTATGATAACGATATTTTATGTCATATATAATATGTGGTGATATATAATATATAATATAATAATAATTTATATCATAAAAGAGGAGTTAAACAATTGTTCATTTCTGTGTGTTTGTCCCCCTCAAGACTTCTGTTAAGTTCCCAAGGAATAATAATTCCTTATTCTTAAAATGAGATGCTTAATTCTCAGAAACAGAAGCCAATTAGGGCAAAAACAAGATGCCCAGAAATACTCCTCCAGCTCTCAAGCCCTGTAGGACACCATATGAAACCCTGGAGTCATCAACCTTGGGTGTATATAATAGTGGGAAAGACGGGTTCTAGACGTCCCTTCCAGTCCTAGGATTCTGGGATTCTCCAAGAGAGAAGGGAGACAAATAAGAGGATAGAAAGTTGTGTACAGGGAAAAGAAGGGACAGAAATGAATAGAGAAATGAGTAGTTACTTAGATTACATAGGGAATGGCACCTGACGACCAAAGAAATGAAAAAGGAAAGAAAAGATAAGAAAGAGAATGACCAAAAAGAAAGTTGAAGTGGCCTATTAGAGCTAGATGCTTGTCAATTTTACAAATGCCAGCAACTCCTTAAGAAGCTCAGAAAAGAAGAGTGGGAGAAAATTTTTGCTAACTGTCAGACAAGGATTAATATCCATAATATTACAAGGAACTCAAGCAATTACACAGTAAAAAAA
>NW_007726260.1:938413-955770 GCF_000696425.1 Galeopterus variegatus | reverse complement strand
GCAAAGGAACTGAATAGACATTTTTCAAAGGAAGACATACAAATAGCCAACAGGTACATGAGAAAATGTTCAACACTAGTAGTCATCAGGGAAATGCAAATTAAAACTGCATTGAGGTATCACCTCATCCCAGGTAGACTGGCTATAATCAAAAAGACAGAGAATAACAAATGCTGGTGAGGGTGTGGAGAGAAGGGAATGCTCCTACACTGTTGGGGGGGCTGTAAATTAGTACAACCACTATGGATAACAGTATGGAGGTTTCTCAAACAACTACAGATAGGTCTTCCATATGATCCAGCAATCCCGCTTCTGGGTATATACTCAAAGGACTGGAAATCATCATGTCGAAGGGATACCTGCACTCCCATGTTCATTGCAGCTCTGTTTACAATAGCCAAGATATGGAACCAACCTAAATGTCCATTGATGGATGATTGGATAAGGCAACTGTGGTATATATACACCATGGAATATTACTTTGCCAAAAAAAGAAGGAAATTCTCCCATTTGCAACAACATGGATGAGCTTGGAGAAACTTATGTTGAGTGAAATAAGCAAAGCACAGAGGGATAAATACCACATGTGCTCACTCACAAATGGGAGCTAAGAGACAAAGAAGGAAGGAAAGAAAGACCACAGTGGTGTGCTGGACTTGCATAGGGAGAGAGCACACCTAGGGATACAAAGTGGAGTGGGGAAAGGAGGAAGGGGAGGGAGGATGGGGATAATTGGGTGGGGATGCGGGTATAATCACAATTTGTGGTAATGGGCATGCTGCCAGTAAGGATCTGGCCATCTCATCTTAGGCACAAGTGGAGACAATTTGCTCTGTACCCCATGAATATTCATAACCAATAAAAAATTTTTTTAAAAAGCTCAGAAGGGCCGGCCCGGTGGCGCACTGGAGAGTCGGCTCCCGCCGAGGGTTCGGATCCCATGTGGAGACCGGTTCCCGCTCACTGGCTGAGCGCGGTGCAGACGCAACACCGAGGGTTGCGATCCCGTTGCCAGTCCCCGGTACGGGCGCGACACCGAGGGTTGCGATCCCGTTACCGGTCAGTAAAAAAAAGACAAAAAGGAAAAAAAAAAAAACTCAGAAAAGAGAGCTCTGGGTTAGGAATTCTCCCATGATAGTTTCTTACTCAATAATCCCCATATAGTCTCACTATAATCCTCTGCCATGATAATTTTCAACTGCTAGACTTCTGCAAACTATTCTTTCCCATGAATAAAAAGGGGACTGCTTTCATAAATTTAGTATATTATCCATTGCAGTATTCTGTCTTTCAAATCACAGGTAAATTTTTCATGGATCAGTTATGAAAAATACAAACAGTTAAAATTCTATTTATGATTCAGACGACCAACAAAGTAATGAGATTCTGTGTTATGGTAGCTGTCACATCTTGTCTCAGCCCTGTTGTGTCTAAATGTTAGCTCTCTTATTAAGCTCCATTAGAGGATTTTACAATACCAAATTGTTTATATGCTACTGGTTTTCTGCTGCCTGACAGTAGGGCACGCTTCACTCATTAATGTGGGTGATATCTTACACTGTTGGAAAGAACTGAAGTAAACATCATCAGGAAGGTGGCGTGTACTAACTGAAATGCTTCTTTCCTATATGTTTCCTAGTATAAGGTTTTGTATATATTTTTTTAAGCTATTCAGCCTGTCATCTTATGAGTGGGGAGATATCCTTTTCTTTGTTAAATTTAAATGACCCCCACCACCAAATTATACTTTTGTAAACTTAGTTTTCCACCTCACTTATGTTCCCATGATAAGCCTTCTTGCTATGTTAAATTTGAAGTGATTTGTAATTGTAGCTTTCCCATGAGTCACAAAGCACTTTCACGTACACGTTCCCATTTCATCTTTACCACAACCTGGTAATGAGGGAAGATAAGAAAGTTGAATCTGATTAAAGAGCAATCTTCCCCAAAACAACTCAGTTAACAAATACCAAGTTTCTACCCCAGTCTGGTTAGTTATAGCTCTAATATACCTTCTTTTTATATTTTGTTATTTTAAAGATATACTTTTATTTTCTCAATTTTCTCTGAGTATTTTATATTAAATTTAATAACCAGAAAGTTAAGGAAAAAAAAATCAAGTCACCAATTATCCCACAATTCCAAGTAGGCCACTATTAATATTTTCATCCATTTTTTTCTGTGTAGATCACTGTATATAAAACATATCATTTGTCTGTGTGCATAATACTCACACACACACATAATATTTACGTGTTATCCCACAATTCCAAGTAGGCCACTATTAATATTTTCATCCATTTTTTTCTGTGTAGATCACCGTATATAAAACATATCATTTGTCTGTGTGCATAATACTCACACACACACATAATATTTACGTGCATATATAAATTCTTTTATCTTTTTTTTTTTTTCTTTAGCATCTGTCCAGTACAGGGATCTGAACCCTTGACCTTGGTCTCATCAACACTGTGCTGTAACCAACTGAGTTAACTGGCCAGCCCAATATCTTGCCTTCTAACCATCATATTGTGACCTTTTCTTGTGCCAGTTAATCTTTTTGAAACTATCACTTTTAATGCTTTTATAAAACATTATTGTGTAATTGTACCTTGCTTTATGTAACCTTTCCCTTAATGCAGGACACTTAGGGTGTTTCAGAGTTTTCACTGTTATAAATAGCCCTTTGATAAGCACCTTCATAGAATATTTTGCTACATAGCTTGGATTTTTTCCTTTAGATTCCTAGAATGGAAATTATGCATCAAAGGCTTGAAACATATTGCCAAGAATTTTCTAGAAAAATTGACACAAATAATGCTTCCACCAGCAACGTAGGAGAGAGCTCGTTGCACCTCATTCCTGACAGCATTGAGTACTATCACTTTTTCCCCCTTAAGCCTTTCCTAATTTGATTGGTGAATAATAGTACCACATCATTTTATTTTGAACTTCTTAGTTTACTAGTGAGGTTAAGCATTTTTACAGAAGATCATGCCAACTCCAAAGTACCACTAGAAATTTTTATTTTGCTTCAGCCCTGATCCATTACCAGGAGGAATCATTTTTGGAATCAACTTCTGTTTCCTCCCTCAACAAATCTATGTGTATTTATTAAGACATATTTGGATGCAGCTTTTTATACTCCTCTTGATAAAAATGAATGATTACACACCTGGCTCTTTTATGCACTGAACTAAGCCCTATCTATATGGATCTTGTTTTAATTGACTCACCCTTCCCCTTAATAGAATAGCATCCCTTTGAATAGGCAGCATTAGAAAAATAAGACCCTCGTAGTAAGTAGTGAAAGAAATGTCACATCAGGGTCTGGACATTGCTATGACAACCCAGGGTCCATCTATCACCACTCCCATCAGCATGTGTTGCAAAGGAACCCTTTTGCCATATTTAATCTGAGAATTTTAATATTAAATATATATATTTGACATTGAAAACTCACACCTTATTTGCTATTGTCAGGCTTAGTTGATAGACAGCTAACTCAGTCTCTTTTTATAGTCCATTTCTAAAATGAAACTATAAATTTTGAAGCTGGGCTTCATCATTGCAGAGAGAAAAGCTTTTCCAGCCTATTGCTGAAATATAACATTTTATAGGATTTATGAGGTCCAGATTCAGGAAGATCATTTGCCAAGCACTTAAGGCTGGTTTTGCTGCCCTTTGCTTTTCTTCCCCCCTGCAAATACATATGGGGGAGGGGAAGCCATTAGAAATGAAAAATTATGAAGAAGAACTTACTTGATTCAATACAAACATCAGACTGAGAAAGAAAAAGTCCTGAGCACTTAGTGTGAGAAGCAGCAACTACACAAGGCTGCTCTTTGCTGATAGGCATCCTGTTTGCCCCTGCAAATGAAGTGGGCTTCATATTTGTTTTGATAGTCAATGAGAGCCTCTGATTTGGAGTAACATTTTGATTTTATGCATATAATATAAGTCCTCTCCAATATGCTTCCAGAATTCTTTTTGAAATTCCATGATATGACAAGCTCTGTGATTTGGTCATATTCCATTTAGCTTGTTCTATTGCTGTTAATTTCACACAGGAAAATAGATTCTCTGAAACTTGTGATCACAGTAGCTGTCAAGTGATCGAAATGAAGAAAACCACCAGACAGTGTCAGATTTATTAAACACTCTAGAAGTACAAAATTAATGCAGTTCTTTGTCTTTGAAAGGTTCAGTGTCCACAAGCCGGATTTATCCTAATGGACAAGCAGTGGAAGAAACAATCGTCAATTAGCTATCTCTTTAGCCAGACTACACGCTGTTGGAATTCATGTAGGGTGAGCCACCAGTGCACCTAGGTAGACCTCCAATTTGTTCATTTAAACTGCAAATGACTTAATTTAACATTTTTCTAACAAATGCATTAGGTAGAATGGTGAAGTTTCCTTTTTTAATTTTTTTTTTCTTTAAAGAATCACCAGTGAAAAAACTACATTAAGTAGACTTCTCACTCCATTTGTTTTCAATCACCACCCGTAATGCATGAATTCCTGAGTAGCCTATTACTCTTCCAAGGCCTAAATTGCAGCAGTGAATGTGGGGTTGAAAGTTCTGATGCTACAGCTAGTCGGTAGTATGAATGAATTTGCATTATTCTCTATTTAGAGTAACAGTGTGCAAAAGATTTTGAAAGTAAAGTTTGGGTTCTTACATGAACAATTTCTATCTCCCTACAAGACACAGGAATCATTTATCAAACTTATTAACAGTAATTTCACTGGCTGAAAAGCTCATATTCTAATCATGTGATTTGTGTCATGCTTTTTTTGTATGTTTATAGCATCAACATTTTTTCCTCAAAAATATTAACCTTTCACCTTTTGTATGCTGGTGGTGTAATGAAAACATCTGTTGCCTGTCTGTTGCAATGGTGTTTTCACACTTCTTTATATGTGTGGGTAGATTCCAAGTTGGTTCTATGTGAAGATACACTTCAAACAAAATTCAATAACTGTATGTCTACTTTGTGTTGTTTAAATTGTAGGGTTTCAAACCTTAACATGAAGCCATGATGTACGATTTAGTCCTGATCTCTGCAGACCTTTGCTTTTGCACTTGAACTGCATTTCATTCTTTATACAACAAAGAGTATGCTTCAGGTTATTAGGTAATTAGTTACCTAAAGTATTTCATGAGTGGATCAGCCCACCAGCTCTGAATGTGGCTTGTATATTTTTACAGCAACTCTGTGAATATTCTCTTTGGTACAGAGTAGGAGATATGTGTGGAAGCATTACTCCTGAATTTTTTATAGGTTCTGTCCCTTTGCCTTTCTAGCTGCTGTTTCCCACAAAATTTGAGTCATACCTCAACTGTACAAATCCTCTTTTAATGTTCAGTTTGCCCTGAAGTGTGCAGTTGTGGAATATGTCTAAATGTTTCCTGTGAAGAAATTGGAGGCATTGGTTTTAACAAAACCTATAAAATGGCTACAGCTGAAAAACATTCTAGAGGTAAACAGATGTCTTTCCTTGTTGTCAGACTCCTGCTTTGTACAAAAAAAAATTTAAAGCACATAATTTTAGTCTCTGTTTCCTATTTCTGTGTCTAGGGACGTCAAACGGAAGGAATCTGATTTCATAGCCTCTGAGATTTCAGTACAGAGCACTATAGTATGGGAGACAATATCCAGCTTATCACCCTGAATTACCATTGTTGAACTGTGAGTGTGTTTGCAAGATGAGAGTGTTCATGAAATAGGTAGAAAAGGAAATAATGTGCATGGAGAAGGATATCTGGTTTCTTGAAAAGAGGTTTTATAATTTTCTTCTTGAACCTTGTCACAAAGGCCAACACTCTACATGCAGTAGGCACTCAGTTCATTTCTTTATACAATTGGTCATTTGATCAGTCTTCACTACCAGTAAAATCCCAACCTAGACTTGGAAAGGAACGTAGAATAAGGAGAGGTTTTATTTGGGAAGCCCTATTCCACCCCACCCAGGGCTTCAAGGTCCTCAGGTTCTGCAGCTTTCCCTTCTGGTATCACAATTTGTCCCCAGAGCATTAACTCACATGATGTTTTATTTGGGAAGCCCTATTCCACCCCACCCAGGGCTTCAAGGTCATCAGGTTCTGCAGCTTTCCCTTCTGGTATCACAATTTGTCCCCAGAGCATTAACTCACATGAAGATGAATAATATCTAATGGAGATAGACATCCAGCACCACCTATATTCTAACAGAGATCAAAGCCTTGAGCTAAACTAAAATTGAATTTCTGTCATCAGCATGGAGGCAATGGGTGGGCACTAGGCGCTTCTCAATTACCCTGAAAACCTGTCTGCGTGTCCTTCCTCCCTAGTCCATAAACCCCCTTATTAGGCCCAACCAGGTTCTCCTGAAAACATGTGTTGTTGGGTTCTAAATTAACCTGGAGCATCAGATTGAAGGGGTTTTCATGGTTTTCTAGTCCTCTGCTGGACCAACTTCATAAGCAGCGAGTGTATTGCATTCCTAACATCATAGTGTTTCTCTTTTACCCAGAGCTGGACTTGACTTAACAGTGAGGGGAATGCTTTTGATTTCACTGGATATGGAATATAATATTTCCATTTGGCACTTCTCCCTTTACCCCTGCTAAAGATTTCAGCTACCTCGGCAGAATGCTAGAAAGTAATATGCTTATAAGAAAACTTTATTAATCAGAGTAGAGTGCTATTTGGCAGTAAGATTCTAATGAGGATGAGGAGCTAAATTTAATTCAAAGCTAAAGGTCAGCAAATGGTGCTAGCCTATCTTCTTTAAAGCGTGTGAGCTTGGACGTTCTCATGGTTTCCGGACAGTTTCATCTAGAAGTGTGCATGCTAAATTTAGTATGAAATAGCATGGAAAAAGTTTCCAATAACACTGTTTCAGCAGACATATATTCCATGAGCATTAATAAGCCAAGCGCATTACTGCTTGGCTAGACAATTCTTATGGGAACTGAGGGCATCAAGATGTTATAGCAATTACTGGCTGAAAACAGGAGGCCATGTGAACATGTTGCAATCAAGACAGCTTCAAAAACTTGTAGAAATTTCCTTAAACAGTTAACTATCTGTGCAATACATGGAAATGGAATAGTACCTTAAACAAAGGCATTAGGGATATACTTAGGTATTTGGCTTATGTGCCTGGAAATGAAAAGTAGAAAAAGGAAAGCATTCTGCAGGCAGCAGCTAAAGGTGTTGTTGAGGGGTCGTGGCCCTACACCCTCTCCCATTTACACACCACCCTCTGCACAGCCCCGTTTTCACCTTAAGCAGCATTATCATTTCCTCCCTTTTCCTTCCCATTTCTCATTCACTGCACACTTTCCTAAATGGCTTTCGTGTTTTCAACTCTCACAAAAACGTGTTGATTGAACACATCCCAGCTGAGGACACTGTGCCAAGTCCTACAGTAGACACAAGAATGATTTAAGTCTTCATGTCACTTAGAAGCTAGTGGGGATTAGCCAAGGATTTAAAATATATAAAACATATGAATGAACCACAAGGAGGAAGGTAGGGGCCTTAGGTACTGTGGGAATCCAACATAGAGAAGACTGCTTTCTGCCAGGAAAGGTTCATGGGAGAGCCTGTGCTTGGAACAAAGTGTGTCTGAATTCGTCTATTTCTCTCCATCTTTAAGACTGCCACCTAGGCCAGTCCACCACCATCTCTCCCCTGCACTTCGGCAACAACCTCTGTGCTGGCTTCCACACAAGAACCAGAGCTGTATTCTAAAAATTTAAATTAGATCATGTTACTCTCTGGCGTAAAATCTCCTACTGTCAACTCATTTCACTCAGAGTAAAATACAAAGCCCTTCCCTGGTCCTGTAAGGCGTATGACCCCAGTCTTGCCCATCTGTTTTGCCGCGCCGCTTGCCGCTTTATCCTATGGGTGTTAAGCTCAGGCACATGCACTTTCTTTCGGATTCTCTAATTCATTACACTCACTCCCTCCTTAGGGCTTTGGCTCTAGCTGTTTTCTCTCTCTCTAGAATTTTCTTCATGGAGATGCTTCTGAATGGTTCCTTCCTGTAATTCAGACCTTCGCTTAAAATAGAGGCGTTTCTTGACTGTTCAATCTAACGTAGCCACCCAGTCACTCTCTTACCACCTTATTGCATTTTAAGTCTCTGGGTGGCACTTACCACTGCTTGATATGTTTCCATTGGTTTGTGTACTGTCTCCCTCCCCCCCCACTAGGACATAATGCCCTTGTAGTTAAGGACCTTGTGTGTCTTATACTCCCCGTATATTCCCAGGACCAAGAACAGCTGATAGTGAATAGTAGGTGCTCAGTGAATATTTGCCAAATAAATGTCAGAATCTTGAAGGATTTCACAGGTAGAGAGTCCCTCCTTTAGCTAATGTGCCAGCCCCTGACACTAGAGAAACAGCTGTGAGCAGGACCCAGCAGTTCCCTGCTTTCTACACCACCTGTTCTTGTGGAGGTAGGCAGACAAAGATAAGTGAAGAAATAAATAACAAAGATACATTCAGAGAGTGATCATTGCTACCAAGGAAACCAACAGGCTAACTGGGTGGGGAGCAACTTGAAGGGTCTGCAGATAAGACAGCCAGAGGAGGCTGCCATGACAGAGAACAGGCCGTGAGGAACTTGAGGCAGAGCAGATACAGACAGCTGGGGCCGGCCAAGGAGAAAGGGGGAAGTGAGAAAGAAAATGAGCACAGCAGGAGGGTCAGTGAGGAGGCAGAGAGGGAAGGTCAGTTTAGTGAAGAGAAGGTCATGTCACACTGTGGAATGGCTTGAGAACTGGTCTAAATGTGATGACAAGGCAGTGGGCATTTTTTGACTTGATGTGACCATAATTATAATGTTTTTTTAAACGAGGGAAGGAGTTACAGGTGGAAGAGGTAGTTACAGGTAGACAAAGGCATGTTCTGTGGATCGGCTGAACTGTGTCCCCCAAGGTTCATGTACTGAAGCTTAATTCCACTGTAACTGTTGAGGGTGGGAAATCCCATTATGGTAATTTAAAGGTGGGGCTTGAAGACGTGATTAGATTGTAGGTCTGTGCAGTAGGGAGTGAATTAAGAATGGTAGTCAGGGGCATAGTTCTGAGGGCTTTACAAGAAGAAAGAAGAGCATATGAGAGGTAAGTCTCTCTCTCTCTCTCCTCCACCATTTTCTGCCATGTGAGACCCCTGGGTCACTGTCGGCCACCATCAAGACCCTCACCAGATGTGCTCCCTGGACTTTGGACTTCCGGGCCTCTGAAACTGTAAGCAATAAATTTTGTTATCTTTATAAGTTACCCAGTTCCAAGTATTTTGTTATAAGCAACAGAAACTAATACAGCATGGAACCAGGTGTGGGTGAAACTGAGGGTAAGTTTAGGGAGCAAAGTTTCACTGGAGACTACAATGCAAGTGGGAGGAGAGAAGAAGAGGCTGGGGTGGAGGTGCTGGCAATAGGAAGTGAGCAGGGGAATTATGTAGGAAGAGCTATACCTTGGTAAGGCTAACCCAGTTGTGGATTAGAGTGAAAGAGTCAGGAGCTGAGAGACTAGTGGCCATGCTGTTACTGTGGTCCAAGCAATGAGTGTCTGAGCCAGGCACTTGGACGAGGGAGTGCAGGGGAGGGAACAGAGAGAGGCAGTTGGCTGAAACTGATTGAATGTAGATTGCATGGTATAAAAGAAGTCAACAGTAACATAAAGTAACGTAATATTGATAACACAGTAGTAGCTTGTTTATTGAGTCCTTCTTTTGTGCCAGGCACTATTCTAACTGCTTTAAATAACTCACTTAATCTTCAAAACAACTCTCATAGGTCATCCTTATTTCATACATAAGGAGGCTGCAAAATCGCCCCAAGGTGGGGAGACAGAAGTGGCAGAACTGGGATTTGAACCCAGCAGTCTGGCTCCAGAGCCTGTGCTCTGAATGAGGACCACTGTCTCAAGCTTTGTTCATGCAGAGGCGATTAAAAAGCTAGGAAAGTGGGATGGAGAGTAGATTTTAATGGAAATGTGAGAAGGTTGTTTCTGGACAGGTTGAGTGTCAGATGTTGGTTCATTTCAGGTCCAGATGTGGAACAAGGGCTGAGTATGGTTCTTGAAGCTCCCACAATGTGTGACCTTGTGCAGGCAGGCTCTTGAGGACCTGCCCAATGTGGGGCACTCCAGGGACTGTTTGTTGAGTGGATGGATGAATGAATGAATGAATAAACGTGAGAAGTCATGTGATGAACAAAGCACTAGGAGTGAATGGTATCCCCAAGAGTAAAAATATGGATGATAGGCAGTTAGAGGATCTTAGAGAAAACCAGTGTTTAGAGAACAGTGATGGGGACATTGAAGGAAACAGACAAGGAGGGCATCGAGTAGGAAGGCAACAGAGAGGAGATACTTACAGGAGGGTTGCCCTCCAGCATCCAGTCCTGCAGGGGTTAGTGAGGGTTTTGTTGGGTGGTTTTAGCAGGCGTGAAGGTGCAAACCAGATTGTCATCAGCCCAAAAGAGAGGATGGCAGCCGTCAAAAGGGGACAACAGACTATTGTTTTTAAAAGTGTGGTAAAAGGGGAAGGAAAGGAGAGACAGGAGGCAATAGCTTGAGAGAGGATTAGGGGCTACTGGACAATAACACTTCACAAAGGACCTTTAATTGCTCCTGAGGGAAGAGAATGAGGACCGGTGTCTTTTGGGCCTTGCAGGAGTGTGTGTGTCTATACGCACACCGACAAGGGCAGTGGGGGCCCAATCTGCATAACAGCAGGGTTATAACAAGCCTCAGGCACCACTAGGTTCAGGACCTGCCCTGGCAGAAACTTTCTCAGGGAGGGTGCATGAAATAACAACTAGTTGGATTAATTTGGTGGCACCCTCATTTAGATGATGGTAGAAAGTACTGACATCATGCTACTGATTTTATAAAGACAGAAGACTTATTTCTCCACTGACAAGAATTTGTGGCACTCAGCAGCTGTTTTTTATTTTTTTATTTTTATTTTAAAGGCTCCATCCTACCCCCCTTTTCAGACTTCTCTGGACTTGCATCTGTCCTGCCAGCTGTGAGCTGCTGAATTCCAGGGTGCAAAACCAAGGGAGACGAGTGGGAGGGACATAGAAATAATGATTGTATGCTGCTTAAGTATAAATCTTGGTTCATTGTGTGTCCATGGCACATGCCTTCAAATTCAAGTGTGCGCCTCTCTCTTTCCCTTTCAGTATCTGTCTGTAAACCTTGATGGTATTAAGCTTATGTTTTAATAAATATTTTGTTTGCTTTACTCCCATTAATATTCATAGGGAATGGAGCACTTTGGGTTTTGTGATTTCTAATAAACATTGATGGCGTTACTAGTTTGCACTGAGCATTCAGTATGCTCCATCAAAATGGCAGCTCTAATTAGGTTCCTTGAATTAGCTAATGGATTTTGAGAGAGATAGCTTAGAAAGCTCTTACAGCTGTCCAAGATATTCCTGCCATGGCAGAAAGACAAAAGGCCCCTGGAAGCTACAGACTTCAGAGCTTTAGAAATGCAGCTGACAGTTAAAAAGATAAATTACATTCATATTTTTCTAGTGAAAGTCCTAATACTGAATTAATGTTATTCCTGTAGTGAGCATCCATTAAGAAGCTCATTTTATTATAAGGATGCATTTTGACCATTAGCTCTTTTTCTCTAGTCCCCCCACCCTCCTTATTCTCCCTCCAATTCCCTAGATATTTTGGACACAGTATTAAAAAGCTTCTTTGAAGAAGAGGAAATGATTCCCTTTTTTGTTTGCAGGTTATAAATTTAGAAGCTCTCTCTAAGATATACAAGCAATTGTTCGTTTTTTTAAAAAAGTCAGGGTAAATAATATATAAAGAAATAACAGTGATTCAGTTTAAGCCTTGTGGCTAATATTGTATGTAGAATTTGAAAACAAAACAAAACAAAAAGCTTTTAGCTATGAGGCAGTGGGCTTGTTTACACTTGGATAAGAGATGATTTTGTCAGGGAATAGGAACTATCTCGAATAAAGCACCGTACTTCCTTCTTGCATCTTAAATGTGGAATGCACAAAATAATGCAATGCCATTCAACGTGTTCTTCACCTCCACGTCCTAAGAGCAAGTTTCCTTTAACAAATAATGTGCTAATGACATGTAGAATGACTGTACTTAATGTATCTGCACATACGGAAAGAAGTAGCTGTTAGTGGAATGGATAGTAACAAAGTTCATGGCAAATAGCAGAATTTAGGAAACAAATGCAGTCGCCCAAAAGCTCATTTTAGTTGGATATGTGAGTACTCGTTAATTCTGTCAAAGGTGATCTGCATAACTTTTTGCTTTCAGTTTATCCACTTAGAAAACTAATACCTGGTACTTTTTAATCTGAAAAGTTACATTATCTAGTAACTCAGTAAATCCTTTAGGGAAATGTTTCCTGGGTCGTTAACTCTCTACTGTCCAAATTCTGTTTTCCTCATTTGGGTCTCTGTAGCTCCTCTGCTTTTTTCTCCAGTCCTGCCTGCCTTTTGGCCTTTTTTTTCCTCCTCATTAGTCTCCTTACAAACAAGGGCTAGGCAAGGAAGAGAATGTGAAAGTTGTCAGTTAATTGGGGTATTATTTACATTGTAGCTCCTCTGCTTTTTTTTCCAGTCCTGCCTGCCTTTTGGCCTTTTTTTTCCTCCTCATTAGTCTCCTTAAAAACAAGGGCTAGGCAAGGAAGAGAATGTGAAAGTTGTCAGTTAATTGGGGTATTATTTACAGCTCTGGGAAAACACTTGTTGGAAAGAAACTAAAGTTGTTGGTTAAAATGAGATTTTTTCAAAATCATCTGTGGTGGTTCTTTTTTTTTTTTTTTTAATACGCTTCCAAACCTCCTATTTCTGCAGATAATTGAGAGCTGGCTAAAATCTAAAATACCTTTGCTAATAAAGTTGTTGAAACGAGGGAAGAAATAAGAATAGTGCTGATGCAACACATAGATTACACATCAGACATATGCTTTGCCTCAGGATGATGTAAATAAAATGGAAAAGCATTGTTACATGAAATGCCTAAAAAAAGATACTAAATTATTCCCCACATATGACTTCACCATGATGAGTAAAAAACATAACTGACATCATGTTTATTTAAAAAACTAGCAACTGTCACACTGTAAAAGGCTACTGAAAGCTGGGGGAAGGCATGTTTTCTAATCATTTTCACTGTGGGTTATTTATAGAGTTCAATTGTCAGCAGCATAGTGCCTAATTTTCCCTCTTCTTTGATGTTTGACAACTCATTCACTTTTCAGATCAAGAAGACAGCTACAAATAGCTCCATGGCAGATACTCTGGCACTACCATTACCTCGCCTGAATGGGGCAATGGCTATTTATTAATTAAGATCCTGTGACTACTTTCCCTTAAAGTGCCAGTGAAAATAAAAGTCTTTGTCAACCCATAATGGGTTGGTTTTATTTGTTTCGTTTTGTTTTAACTTTTTGCCCTCTGATTTGACAGCCAGTGCCCCGTTCCTAGTGGGATATTTATCACTATATTAATAATACATCATGCTTCATCACCAGTTGATGTTACTGGTTAAACAAGAGCTCTGGTTACAGAAAATGTTCAGTTTTCAAACCAAAAGAAAGTCTCCATACCCCAATCTACAGTGGCGCAAAGACACAGTATTCAACAAGTGGGGAAATGGAAATAGAAGATGACTTTTGCCAATGATATGGTCAATCATTTAGCTTGAACTATAGGCATACACAAGAAATAATTGACTGTAAGTACAAGAAAACCCCACAGAGGTCAACTGCTTCATTCCATAGGTTATGATATGTGGGTTCAGAGAGAGTAAGGGTCTCCCAGAATGATTGTGATAGAAAGCATAACTCTGGTGAAGGTGCTGTTCTACTTGAAATCCTCTGATGACTCCACATCATCCCCTTCAGAAAAATCGGTGTGTGGAGCTGTTCCAGTCCCACAGGCTTTATTTCCTGCAATTTCCCCACACTTCCATCATGCTCTTTCATGCAGCCATCCCGTTACATGTGATGTTCCTTCCACGTGGCATGCCCAGCCTACCCTCCTTATCCTTGTCCCCTTTTCTCCGTGAGCCCTTTTCTGACCTCCCCCAACCAGAGTTAATCACCCTCTCCCCTGAGCCACTGCAAGACTTCATTATACTTCCTGATACTTCCTCATGATAATTGCCACATTGCACTGTCATTATTTATTTATATTTCCATCTCCCCTACTAGACTGTGAAATCCCTGAGTGTCAGGTTTGGGTCTTAATCACCTTTGCATCCCCAGGGTCAGGGACACAGCAATAGTTAAGAATGAGTAAATTTTAAGTAAATAAGCACATGAGGAAACTTTCAGAGGGTTAGAGGGGAGCTTTTATAAAAGCAGTTGATGATCTAAGTTTGATACCAATTTATTATTTTCTATTCTATTCTGAAAAGAAAGTCGGCATTCTCCTAGTAAGGATTTGTAAGAAGCTGAACATCTTTTAAAAAGAACTGAAACAATCCATAGGAGATGATAATTTAAGCTTTCTTCTATTTTGTAGATCCCTGATGTCAGGAGGTCAGCGTGAGGTTACAGGGTTACCAGAGCTCACTTTACATCCAAGCAAGTGAGAGCTGTGGGATATTCTTGAATTTAATGCCCTTTGGGACCAAAGTAGATGTTAACTTTTTATGCAGCTCTTTGGATTTGAGAATCTATTTGGAATCTATTTGAAATCTCAGAACAGGTCAGCATTCATGCATGTGGGTGTAAAAGGAATGAAAATAATGTAGGTAATATCAAAACATGTTATTAATAAATTCTTGGACCTATTGGGCCTAATTTCCTTTACGCTAATCATATCAGAAAACTGCATATAGAATCCTATGTTTATTAAATAGTATGATTTAACCCTATATGTGGTAATCAAGGTCTGTGCTGCAGTCACACACCTGTGTGACCCAGGCATCCCTTCTGGGTGTTTGGACAGTTTATTATATGTTTCTTTAACAGGCACAAAGGTAAGGACTAGTTTGCGTATCACATATATTTAGGACAGTTGGTCTCCTAACATCTAGGGTTGAGCTCCTAATCACAGTCTTTAGCTTCTTCCAATTGAAAACTTGTTCTTCTCTTTTTAACATGTTTTTTTCTTTGTTGCTTTTATTATTTTCCCAATCCCCTCATTGGGAAGGAAAAAAAAAAATCCATGCTCTAAGTCATTTAGAATCTCCTTATTTTACCTTAAAATTGTGGAGTCAATTAGGGCTTATTTCCTTATTATCCAAAAGGAAAGGTCTAGGTGACCAGCTGCTGAGAATCAGTGGCCTTTGATGGTATTCCATTATCCCTTGGGAGAAGAGAGCTTCTATGTTGTTTCCTCTGAGGAAGAGGGAATTTCACGGAGGCCTAGGAAATTCCCAAGGTTTCATGGCCGGCAGCCCACAAAGGCTTATTTTTCCCAGAATTGACCCTGAAAGCTTAATCCACATCTAAATGTCAGATATGTATTCTTAAAACTCAAGCTGTGTCTGATTTAAGCCTAGAAGATAATAGTTTTATCTTTGCAGGTCCTGCAGTTGTTGGTGAGAATTTCTTTGAGAAGGCGGGTGTGTGTGTGTGTGTGTGTGTGTGTGTGTGTGTGTGTGTGTGTGTGTGTGTGTGTTATCATTCATTTGCTGAAGCACCATATCAACAACAGAAGTTTGTTTTTCCTTAAACTGTCCTTTGTTCAGCTCAAGAATGTGAATGAGAGTTAAAATAATAAGTTTTGTAGGTTTCCTCCATTTACCATTTCATCAATATTTTGCCAATTTTATTTTGGACCATAAAATCCTTCAGGAAAACTTGTAATGTTCCAAATGGAGCCATGTTTTAAGCAAGGTTAGTTTCTAAAGTCATTGTGTGACACAAAAATTGTGTACAGTCAAAATTAACCTTGAGAAACACTTTAAGAGAATGCTATATTGGACTCTACCTATAATCTCTCACTAAACCCACCCAGTGCTTTTACTTTTTGCACTGCATTGGATGGCTATTCTCTTGGTTGAGCCCCAACTGAAGTAGTTGGCTTAGTATATACAGGGCCATGTTGTACAAGTAATACATATCTTTAAACTGTAGAATCACATTCAGCCCAACATAAAATTTACATTATGAAAGGAGGTGAGGAACTGAGTGTTCCTAAGGAAACTGTATTACTCTGTTTCTGTTGCTTAAACAGAATACCTGAAACTGGTAATTTATAAAGAAATGAAACTATTTCTTACAGTTTGGGGGCTGGGAAGTCCACGGTCCAGGTGGGTGCATCTGATGAGGGCCTTCTTCTGTGAGGGTACTCTCTACAGGGTCCCGTGGTGACGCAGGATATCACGTGGTGAGAATGGCATGAACTGCATAGCTAACCTTTTCACTCGCTCTCTTTAGAAAGCCATCCAAACCACGCTATGGCAACCCTCTAAACCATCAATCCATTACCCCATGAATGGATCAGTCCATTCACAAGAGCACAGTCTTCATGATCCAATAACCTCTTAAAGGTCCCGTCTTCCATCACCACATTGGGGTTAAGTTCCAACATGAGATTGGGGCGACATGCAAACCACAGCAGATACCAACTCAGCACATGTCCTGGGGAAAAATGTTCATTAAAGGAAATGGTAGATGGAATCATTATCACTACTTCTGTTGCTATTCTGCCCTAAGCCCCTGTTTTTGTCTAAAGCTCAAAATATTTGGTGTATCAATTAAATGCAATTATTATACAATGTCACTATACTTTAGCCATGTAAAAATAACTGTATCTGCATGAATTATAATATGTATAGGACATTGTTTATTTATCATCTTTAAAAGAAGACACAATGGATGTACAGTTCCAAATTACTCCAAATCTATTTTCTTTGCATTTATATACAATTGTTTTGCAAAGATGTAGAGAAGTGAAAGGATAATTTCGCTGCCATCCTGCATGAATTTTTTTAACTATATTTTAAAATCTTTCTTTTTTAAGAAACAAGAATTACCATATCAAACACTTGATAAATTCCTTCTGTGACCCCTATATACTTTCTATCGTTAATAAAATTGGCAGAATTCTCTAAGACAATATATGTCACATGCTTATACATAACTTTGAAGTGTATAATATTTGCATAAATGACTTAAAGATCAAAAATATTGCACTGTGTTAGAGGAAATATACTAGGGTACTTCAAAAAGTATATGGAAAAGTAGAACTGACAGATAATACTAATTTTTCCATGAACTTTTTGAAGTAGCCTCATATTAGAATAATATTCAAAATATGAATAACTCAAATGGATATTTTATGACTATTGGCTAAACTAGTTTTTTTTTTTTTTTTTTTTTTTTTTTTTTTT
>NW_007726260.1:928410-937413 GCF_000696425.1 Galeopterus variegatus | reverse complement strand
GGGACCGGCAACGGGATCGCAACCCTCGGTGTTGCTCCCGCGCCTCGCTCAGCCAGTGAGTGGGAACCGGTCTGTATGTGGGATCCGAACCCTCGGGCGGGAGCGCCGCCGCGCTTCCCAAGCGGCGCACTATCCAGTGCGCCACCGGGCTGGCCCCCTAAACTAGTTTTTGAAGTTCAAACACAGCCAGGAGGTCAAGGTGCAGTATACAATTATTTGTTAAAGACTTAAAATGATGAGTTAAGGCTGTGAATAGTAACTTGTGTGTCATTGAATTGTAAATAATACTCAGTGTCATTCCTAAGGAATTTCTCCCTATGCTAGAAATGGAGATAGAGAAACAGAATGTTCTGATTAGAGAGCAGGTTCACATTGCCTCAAGTGATAAAGAGCAAAGGTAGTGCAATGTCTTTTATCAGAAGACTGAGATGATTCTCAGTCACAACAATCAATCACATGGGAGAAAGTTGCCCTTCATGAATCAATGAGATTACTTTCAACGGTAAATGGTAGCTGTGGTTCGTGGTGTGAGTAGAATTGCTTACCATTATGCAATCAAAAGTGCTAAGGAAAGGGGCCTTTATTTATGCTCCACCACTGTGACTTGATTCATTGGGGTCAAGGTCCAGTCCAGGGTTAAGATTTCCAAGGCAAATCTTTAAACTATAAGAATCAGAGGGTCAGTCCACCAAGCTATGATGGAAATTCCAAGACAAGGATCTCAAAGGAAGCAAATACTGAAAGCAGGAAACAAGTTGAGAAAGACAAAAGGTCAGACTCAGGTTGCCATGGCAAAGTCAGGAGCCCAGGTAAGTCAAGTCACACTGTCAGATTGTTGCATCTAGGTCAGAATGCACAGGCAGCCTCAGGCTGCTGGGAGAAGCACCGCTTTAGGATTACAGGCCGAGCTAACATATCACTGCACTTTGTGGTTTTTCTTCTTCCTCATGACCCTAGCTTACATGTCAACCTCTCTGGACTAGTTTTTCAACTTCCCCACAGGATTCTGACATAAGGAGTCAATTTGTTGAACCCTTGGAAATTTATACAAATACAAACTTTTCAAAGTTACATATTAGCATGGAGCATAGTTTCTTCTCAGATTCTGCTACCTATTTGTTATGTGATATTAAATACTCTCTTAAGATGCCTAAGCATTGTTTCCTCGCTTACTAAGAAGAGGTATAATATCAGAAATAATTGGCAAAAATAGTCCTAGAAATAAAAGGAGATTCTAGATGTGAAAAATTTGTTTTATCTGTTAGTAGCAGTATCCACCCTTTCTGTAAAGTCATTATTCTTAATATAGGAATTTATAGGCAGTCATAGTAAGCAAAGTGTTCTTAATCTAGAGTAATTGTTTTAATCAACTGGTAGAAAGTAAATGTCCATATGAACACAGGCATATTCTTGTTATTTGAGGGAACTTTTCAGTAAAAAATAATTGAAAATGGGGGGTCACCATCATAAATAGTGATGGTAAATTTGGGAAGAAATTAGAAAGAAAAATCCACAAATGTTGTCCATGGGTAGTCAGCTATGGATCCCAGAATTTCACTGCACTAAACAGTGAAAAATCTTATTTAAAAAAAACAAAGATATTCTTTATAATAAATTGGGATCAGGGGTAAGATGGAGAATTTACATAATCATAATTTTAACTGAATATTTACACTGGATTATTTTCAGAGTTGTTTGGGGCTAAAATGCATTTGAAGAATTCTATAGACTTAAGCACCTTTAAAAGCAATTATTTATTATTAAATCTCTTTAGTACACATGGGCATACTATATAAATGTATTTTCATTATAGGATGTTAAATCTATAGAGTATTAACATAAGTGTTCTTGGGGCTATAGTTTCTGATACTTAAATGCTTTTGAATTAATGATCCTGAGTGCATGTATAAGAATCTCTCAAAATTTTTATTTGACAGAAATCATTATCACCAACAGAAAATAAGTAACAGTGGTGTCCATGACTATCTGTCTTCAGTTGAATATTCTTTTCTAGAAACTTCTTTGGGATTTAAAGTAAAATTAGCAAAATAAGAGTACATATGGCCAGTTAGATTTTAATATATTTGTGTTACTGAGAGTATGAATGCCACAGAATCTCAGGTGTTTTGAGAGCTCTGTTTCTACTTTGAAAAAAAAACTGCCTTGTTTTCTAAGTTAAAATTATGGTACTGCTAAATTTAGAGTTTAAAACTGTGATGATTTTTAACTCCTTAAATGTGAAAAGATAAAAACAAACAACCCTCCCCCTGGAGGGTAGAAGAAAGACAGGAAAAGAATAGTATATTGTCATTCTTAAAGGGTGCAAAGGTATTATTCTTCATTCCATGTCTTTAAGCCCTTTTTGAGAAAACTTTTGGAGTTCTACTTTTTTGTAAGATTAGAAAGATTAACACCATATTTATATAATTAAAACTTTTAAAGAAAGCATCTAAATAACATTTTACAATAGCTTCATAAAAAGTTAAAGAATCTATCAAACACTAAACTCAAACACTGTCCTACTTGTTATTATTGACATGCATATATCTAATTTAAAGAGTTTTATTCAGTGCGTTCCTGAGGATTATCACATCCAGATAGGAATATTCCTGTTAAGATTTTATTCTGTAAAGGCTATTTCTCACCCACATCATCAGATCTGGACACGAGGATGGTAACTTTCAAGTCAGTACTGTGATCACCAAAGGCAAACACATATGTGTCTTGAGGCTGTATGAAAACAGCACAAAAGCTGAAACATCTGTTTGGAATTAACTATATACAATTTAGTCATAGTTAGGGTGGCTATGTTTACACACATGCCCACTTACTCATACACACAAAGTAATCAGAGATAATTATCAGGTCCCACAGTGGCCGCGGTTTGGTGGTAGTGACCAACTCCCTGTCATTCAGTTGGTGGTGAACTTTCCCAGCAGCAGTCCTGGCTGCCTGTCAGTCCTGGTCCTGATCCAGAGTATCTTTGTCTTTCATGTGGATCTTTGTCATATGTTGATTCTCTTTTGCACCCCATTCAGTTTTATACCAGTTCCCCACATAAGCCTGTCAGAGATGTAATATTAATTGCCCAGAAATCTCAGTCTGCAATAGCTCCAACAGCATTCTTTAATGAATACAGACTTCATTGCATGTATTTCTATTACTTTAGCTACTCCTATTTCTACTTTTATTGCAAAGATCTGTGCAAATAAAAGAATATCAAAAGGTATGGCTATAAATGTGCTCTGCTAAGTTCCTTCTGCCTTGAAAAGCCTGTGAACTGCAGCTACAAGTTGCGTGCTGCATTTTAATGCCTTTCTTGCAAGGCAACATGACATGGCAGAAGCAGCACTGGCTTTGGAGTCACAGAACCCCTGGTGCACCTCTCACGAATCATGCTACTAACTTCTCTGAGCCTCGGTGTCCTCGTCTGTGACACTTCAATAACATCATCCTCACAGATTTGATAAAGGATTAATGAGATGAAGTATGTAAAGCACAAACACTGTATTTAGGACATCACAGGAGCTCAGTAAATGTTAATTTTCTTCAGCCTGCAGCAGTAATGGGAGGAGACTCTGACATGCACAAATGAACACTTATTTTTAAAAGTACTACAATTGAGGTAATTATGAACTAGGAAGGAAAAGGTTAGATTCCAAAGGAGCAGATAATGCCTTTGTGTGATGTTTATTACATATGGGAATATATTGCTATAGGTGGCTATGAAGAAAATGACATGGTTTCTGAAATCTATTACAACTTTAAGCTGTCCAGCTCTAAAGTGTTATAAGAAGGGCCTGTTTAACTCCACATCTGCCCTTAAAGGCATAGGCAGTATTACAAGAAATCACAAAAATATAAATCTGTTTTGTTACACTGCTTGAATTAATTTAACGTGAAATGTCAGCACATTGAAAATGTAAAACTGGCATTGATCATCTACATATGGGTACAACTAGAAAAGAAACTTTTTTGTAAGAATGGCCAGGCTTTAGTTCATCCAGTGAACAAATAAAACTGAAAGCCTAATTTTCTAACTGGAAACATGGAGATAGGGTTATTGATACTTTGACTGGTTTTATATGGTTGCAAGAGTATTTGAGTTTCATCAAAATCTGATGTCACTTCTGAAGCTATCAGGCCAAAGATTGCCTAGTATCTGTACTGCCAAGTTCCATAAAGTCAGGAAAATAGAACAGGCTACACATAAATAGGGAAGGAAAATGGGAATCCTCGGAAAGTAAGTCCTGTAGGCTGGCCTTAACTTCCATTTTGGTTGTCTATGTCGCTAGATCACCCAGTCACTAAAATATAAGTAAGATGGAGGAAGAGAAGCAGGTTGGAAGGTAGTAAACTATGATGGAAAAAGTAGTCTTTGAAGTCAAAAAAAAATCTAGCTGATCATCCATTAGCTATGAGCCTTGTATTCTGCATCTTTATTAGGCAGAATAATAAAAGCTACCTTCTAATATTCTTTTGAGATTTTGAGATATTTATAGCACCTGTTACACAGGAATTGTAAATAAAGTCAACTCAAGGGCCAGCTCCCATAGATTGGTAGTGATTTTCTGAAGTTCTGGGTTGAGAAAAATTCTGAGGCTATGTCTGGGATCATTGGGAAAGAATGCTGTAATTGATTAGTGATGTCTGCTCTGGCAAAAAAAGTGAAGTAAAAGTCTATATCCACGTATTTGCTATATAAGTGTTCTATAAATTATAACTGTTATAATGACTGTTGCTCTTATTACATAGGAATTTGTGTGTCCCTCTTCAAATCACTAAATTTCTACATCTTCAACATAAAAAGGAATCAATTAATTGCTTTGGCTACAATAGTAGCATATATCATTTTTATTAATTTGTTGGTAAACTTATGTATATTATCTTCTGAGAAGAGAAGAAAAGTGAAATTGGAATTTGCTATTTCTGATTTTAGTATTTAAAATACCTACCTGGGGAAAATCTAATACAGTTACTAAGGTAGAATGAGGGTTGGAGAGGAAAAAAGAACAGATTATACTGAGATACAGTGCCAAAGTATCATGGAAGTTTTGCAGGGTGTTCCATATCTTCTCTAAAATATTCATGCAAGGGAGAAAATAGATATAGCATGTTTTGTACTTAGATGGTGCATAACTTTCTGGCCTTTTTTCCTTTTTTTTTTTTCCTCTGGGGCCAAATTTCTTTTCTGAGTAAATAGTCATGTTCCTGTCAGCCTTAGGGGATTTTCTGAATCCTGAACAGCTGATTTTGTATTCTTGCCCCGTTCCCTTATTTGAGAATGACAATCTGATCAAACCCATATTTTTAAATTTATGTATTTATGGTCATATGGAAGAATAGTTTACAGTCCAAGTATAATTTTTTCCACCATAAATGGAGGGAAAATGTGTTGTTTTTTTTAAAGTGTCTTATCAGTTTCTTTCTTTTCTTTTTTTTCCCCCCCTTTATTACTGATGACTTCATTCTACTTGAATTCAATGCTTCAGTTTCTTTGGGGTAAACTAATAGATTATGTATGCAATGTTTGCACCATGTTGATTGAACTCATCTGGTGAGTTTGAACGCAGCTCATGAATTCTTGTAACTGGCAGAAGCCTATGCATTGGATACAGACACCATCGCCATCTCAAATTACTCAAGAGGGAGGGAAGCTGTTCAAAATAGGTTCTGCTGCTTTTCCTGCCTGCCATGATTGAGAAAAGCTTGTCAAGACTTTATTTTTTTCTTATTGTTATCTTTTGCAAGTGCTTAAAGAAAACTTTGATTTAAAAAAAAAAAGTATAGTAAAGAAAGAGAATTAGAACTATTTTGAGAGTTTTAATAGTTTTACATATTGAAGAAAAATAAAGGTATGTGAGCCCTAAGGGTTTATCTTTTCTGAATCAAAGGCTTCAGCTGTTGAGTGTCTGTAGAGCCCCCAGGAAGCCCAGAACCTTTTGTGAACTGTCTTGGAGAGGTCCTAAGGCATAGACACATGGTCCAGCCTTCAGCTAACTTACAATCTGGTTGGGGAAGAATGTTTTTCCTCCGAAAGAGCTTTACTCACCACTTTCTTTTTAAGATTACAAGCATAATTTCTCCATATTTTAACAAAATAGATTACTTCTTTCTATTGCTCTTAGATATCTCATTTTATCAGATATCTCACTTAAACTTAAAACTCAACTGTAATATTTGGGGAACTTTTTAGAATGCAAGGCTCTTCACCCTGGGGCCACCACCTATCTTTTCAAGCCCACTTGTCCCTCTTCCCCTGCCCCCTCCCATAAACCCCGTATACTACAGAACTGATTCTCACATACCCATGAAACATGAGTGTGGTTATGATTAATAAGGTGTCACCAGTTGAGTTAAAGCACCAAAATGCAAGTGATATACTTTTGTCATTAATCAGAGTAAATTCAAAATATCCCTAAAGTCACCACACTCACTTTTATTCTTTTTTTTTATTGGTTATGAATATTGATGAGATACAAAGCTGATTGTCACCCCTCGTGCCCAAGATGTGAAGGGCAGATGCATACAGGCAGCATGCCCATTACCACAAATTGCGATTGTACCCCATGTCTCCCATGCAATCATCCCCAACCTCCCTCTCCTTCCCCCTTTCTCCAGTCCACTTTGTATCCCTAGGTCTGCTCTCTCCCTCTGCAAGTCCCACACACCACTGTGATCTTTCTTTCCTTCCTTCTTTCTCTCTCAGCTCCTACTTATGAGTGAGGAAGGGCAGATGCATACAGGCAGCATGCCCATTACCACAAATTGCGATTGTACCCCATGTCTCCCATGCAATCATCCCCAACCTCCCGCTCCTTCCCCCTTTCTCCAGTCCACTTTGTATCCCTAGGTGTGCTCTCTCCCTCTGCAAGTCCCACACACCACTGTGATCTTTCTTTCCTTCCTTCTTTCTCTCTCAGCTCCTACTTATGAGTGAGGACATGCGGTATTTATTCTTCTGTGCTTTGCTTATTTCACTCTACATAAGTTTCTCCAAGCTCATCCATGTTGTTGCAAATGGGAGAATTTCCTTCTTTTTTTGGCAGAGTAGTATTCCATGGTGTATATATACCACATTTTCCTTATCCAGTCATCTGCAATGGACATTTAGGTTAGTCCATGTTTGGCTATTGTGATCAGAGCTGCAATAAACATGGGAGTTGCAGACATCCCTTTGACATGATGATTTCCAGTCCTTTGGGTATATACCGAGAAGTGGGATTGCTGGATCATATGGAGGATCTATCTGTAGTTGTTTGAGAAACCTCCATACCATTTTCCATAGTGGTTGTACTAATTTACAGTCCTACCAACAGTGCAGGAGTGTTCTGTTCTCCCCACACCCTCGCCAGTGTTTGTTATTCACCCTCTTTTTGATTATAGCCAGTTTAACTGGGGAGCACTCACTTTTATTCTAATTTGATTTATAAATGAGANCTAACTTACAATCTGGTTGGGGAAGAATGTTTTTCCTCCGAAAGAGCTTTACTCACCACTTTCTTTTTAAGATTACAAGCATAATTTCTCCATATTTTAACAAAATAGATTACTTCTTTCTATTGCTCTTAGATATCTCATTTTATCAGATATCTCACTTAAACTTAAAACTCAACTGTAATATTTGGGGAACTTTTTAGAATGCAAGGCTCTTCACCCTGGGGCCACCACCTATCTTTTCAAGCCCACTTGTCCCTCTTCCCCTGCCCCCTCCCATAAACCCCGTATACTACAGAACTGATTCTCACATACCCATGAAACATGAGTGTGGTTATGATTAATAAGGTGTCACCAGTTGAGTTAAAGCACCAAAATGCAAGTGATATACTTTTGTCATTAATCAGAGTAAATTCAAAATATCCCTAAAGTCACCACACTCACTTTTATTCTTTTTTTTTATTGGTTATGAATATTGATGAGATACAAAGCTGATTGTCACCCCTCGTGCCCAAGATGTGAAGGGCAGATGCATACAGGCAGCATGCCCATTACCACAAATTGCGATTGTACCCCATGTCTCCCATGCAATCATCCCCAACCTCCCTCTCCTTCCCCCTTTCTCCAGTCCACTTTGTATCCCTAGGTCTGCTCTCTCCCTCTGCAAGTCCCACACACCACTGTGATCTTTCTTTCCTTCCTTCTTTCTCTCTCAGCTCCTACTTATGAGTGAGGACATGCGGTATTTATTCTTCTGTGCTTTGCTTATTTCACTCTACATAAGTTTCTCCAAGCTCATCCATGTTGTTGCAAATGGGAGAATTTCCTTCTTTTTTTGGCAGAGTAGTATTCCATGGTGTATATATACCACATTTTCCTTATCCAGTCATCTGCAATGGACATTTAGGTTAGTCCATGTTTGGCTATTGTGATCAGAGCTGCAATAAACATGGGAGTTGCAGACATCCCTTTGACATGATGATTTCCAGTCCTTTGGGTATATACCGAGAAGTGGGATTGCTGGATCATATGGAGGATCTATCTGTAGTTGTTTGAGAAACCTCCATACCATTTTCCATAGTGGTTGTACTAATTTACAGTCCTACCAACAGTGCAGGAGTGTTCTGTTCTCCCCACACCCTCGCCAGTGTTTGTTATTCACCCTCTTTTTGATTATAGCCAGTTTAACTGGGGAGCACTCACTTTTATTCTAATTTGCTTTATAAATGAGAGCGGGAAGAGAGCGTATCATCTGATATGTATATGAGGTAGGACAAAAGACGTTGAGGACCACTGCTTGTCCAAACTGATTTACCTGCAAGATGCTTTCTCACTGCTACGCTTTGCACTGCCATTACCTGCACCTGGAATTTTCTCATCTCACTTGTCCAGCTATTGAGACAAGCAAGCACAATGGCATGTTTTACTGTCACCCAGCTTCCCCTGCCCCCCCCCTTTTTAACTTCTTGGCATGGCTTTTGCCTTCTTTACTTGGTTGTACCCCTATAATGACATGTCTCTCTCACATCACTTACTCCCAGATCATGAGTCTCATGAACACTGGCA
>NW_007726260.1:920037-927124 GCF_000696425.1 Galeopterus variegatus | reverse complement strand
ATAATGACATGTCTCTCTCACATCACTTACTCCCAGATCATGAGTCTCATGAACACTGGCATATGCCATCTCTCTGTCACATCCAAACTTCAGGTCAAACAGCTGGAACTTTGCCCCAAATAGGCAACATTTACTCCTGCATTAGAATTTAACCAAACTCTATGTGTATGATTTTAAGGAAAAAAGTGATGGGTCTTATAATTGCTCAAAAAGGTCAGGATTTATCTTACCTTCTCATTCAAAAGGCATTTATTAATCCCAAGTCAAATGTTTTGACCCTTGGAGCTAAAGGTATGCTCAAAAGAACCATTTTCTGTTCATTTTTATTACTGATTTCATCATTTTCCTATGATATTTGAATTACATTATTGAATTTTACAAGTTAAGATGTCAGCTCCTTTGATAATAAGATTGCGAAGTGACTTTCCAGGATGACGTACACCACGTGACCGTGTGTGTTTATGTCCTGTAGTGGCCGTCCCACGGGTGGCAGCACTGACCGCATCCAGAAGCTGCGGAAGGAGTATTATCAGGCTCGGAGGGAAGGTTTCCTGTTATATGAAGATGACGAAGGAAGAGCAAGGCCGTCTGATTATGACCTTCTCTGGGTAAGCCCATGCCTGATTCCAGTCACCGGATCATCTCTGCTGAGATAGTTTAGAGCAGAAGAACATGGTCAAGAATGTTCTGTGTATACCAGGTTATATTTAGGTTTCTCGGGTTTCATAGATATGAACATAACCCAGACCGAAGCCGTCTTCTCCCACAGAAGTTGTTTACATAAATCAAACCACACTAATGCACCGTAGTTCGTTCTGATCGCTCTCATACTTACCGTTGCATACTGACTGGTTTGGTGGGTGGGGAGGGGAGCAGAAGTTAGTCACTTTAAAGAGGATAAGGAATCTTCGTCACCATCTACTGAGCCTGGATGATCCTTACCCTCCTTCTCTTGGATCTCAGACATCTGGGCCAGCATTAATAGATTTGGCAACATAAGCCATCTCTCCTTTGGAAAATGGATATTAGAAGTAAATTTCAGAAGGGTTATTGTCCGAGATATCAATTGTTAGTACGCTGGATCTGAGAAATTCATGTCCTGCTGAGCTTACCAGTATGCTAGGGTTGCTTTGTTTTGAGATAAGGGCAGTTTTTGTATTACAGGATTATTTTTGCCAAATCTTTCAACATTCAGGGAACAGAAAAAGAATATTGTGACCACTGAAGAGATACTCTCTGGTTATTTTCAGAGAAGCATGATTCATTCTCTTGCCTTTCTTCAAGAAGGCCTACAAAATACACTTAACTCTTGAACATCCACAGAATTGTTCCAGAGGAAGGTGTAGAGCTGTTTACTTAGAATGGTGCCTAACACAGAGACAGTGCTCAATAAATCTTAGCTCTCATTATTAATGTTGTTATTAGAGCAGAGCTGAACATGGTAACAGTAGTGTCCTTGCTGTGATTCAGTTCTCACTCACCCTCTTTGATTATTACTGCCTTCTACTACAGTTTTTAGTGGCTGCTTTAAAAACCTAGTAAGGAACTCTCTAATCCCTGGTTCCCATTAAAGAAACCAATGCCTCTGAAAGGCAAATCCATTGCAGGAAAGTTTCCTCTTCTGAGATTCACACTCATGTTTATGCTCACAAGGTCAGGGTGAGGCAGTAGAGTCCAGCAGCTGATTGAGTCTCTCTAGTTTTCACGTCTCTGCTGTGGCATGTCATGTGTGACACTTTACACTGGGGTTTGAAAATCAGTTTCAGGACCCACCACTCTTGTGCAGAGCAACTGAAACATCTTGGCCCACGAGATTCTTCCTTCTTTAATGGAGTTTAAAACCACTAATCAGAAGTGTGCAGTGAAGATTGGCAATCTCAAACCAAGTGGCTTCAGCCCCCTTGGAGATAGGCATCCTGAGACTATGGATCAGAAGGAATAGGTATTTATCAGTTTTTATTACAGATGTTAGGATTACATAGCATGACATTTACAGTGATGGCACTACTTGTCTCTTAGACTCTCAGTAGCAGAAGAGAAAAGTTCCCACCAAATAACAGATCAGATAACAATTCACTTTGTTTCAAACTTGATTGAGATCCATTTACTGCCTTTGACAAGAGACACGAGCGACACTTTAGGTACAGCTCGGTTCCCTCACTAAAACAAAGAGCAATAAAATAAAGGAAAGTTTTCCCCATCTAACCAAAACAGAACACCATGTCCAATGCATTGAAAAGTGCTTCATTTCCAAACCACTATGAATGGGAAAATTAAGACAAGTAACTTTAAAGTAAGCAGCCCTGGTTGTTTTGACCTTACTTTATATGATTTCCTTAACATCAGGCTGAAAGGATGGAGATGCTTAACCTTCATGAGACTTAAAATTTCATCTGTCACTCACCAAACCTGAGCTAGATAACTACACCATTGGGTGTTCCCTTTTTTAATGATTTAATTTTTATGCCAAGCAAATGTATAACCAGACAATCTAGTGAGTAAAGAAGTATGTCTATTTTGATTTGTGTTTTCCATGCTCTGGTGTGTTGAGCTTTGCCAAAAGTGGTGACTGATTTTATATTTCCCAGAAAATTGGTGTCTGAGGCTTCCCAAAGGGATGCTGGGGAAATGCACTGTTGTAAGAGATGAGTGTTCTTTCTGATCACCTCGGATACTCCAAAACGGGGATTAGAATCTCACCATCCTTTCCCCAAGCCAAGGAAAAACACTTTTGTTCAATATAGGCCTGAGAAATTACACCACTGTCTTGCCACTTTGGGATACATCTAGAAAAGCAAGCTTAGAAAGTTGACATTTCATTCCTGTCAGGTAGCCAAACCCAACAATGAAGCTTTTATGAGATTGTGGTTCCTAGATCAAGCTGTTCTTCAGCATCACCAGGGCCCTTGTTAAAATCAGATTGTCAGTCCATTAAGGGTAGCAGTGGGGCCCAGGAGAGGCCCCCAGGTGCCTCTCCAGGTGGTCATCAAGGATTTTGACCTACAATTCTAAAAATAGGGCATTGACTCTACTCACTTCAGTAAATACCAAAGCAGTCTAACTTCCCTAACAAAATCACCACATGATCCTGCATCATTAGAAATACTTTCATGAACTTACAGCTCCCCACATTTAGTACCTCAGATTGAGAGGACTGACAAATGTCCCCTGGTGTCATTCTATACCAAGGAACTTCTGAACTGTTGAGAAGGAAATTAGGAAGATGAGTTACCTAACAACTACTTTCAAACTATTTTCAGTTTAAAAATAGACCAGAAAGAATGAAAGTCTGCTCACAAAAGTCTTCAAAGCCAAAATGCTGAAAGTAATCACTTGAAAGATTATTAGGATCTATGGATATTTTTTTAAAAGAAAATTATGTTTTGGGCCGGCCCAGTGGTGCACTGCTACAGTGCGCCGCTTGGGAGCGCGGCGGCGCTCCCGCCGAGGGTTCGGATCCCACATACAGACCAGCCGCTCACTGGCTGAGCGAGGTGCGGGCGCAACACCGAGGGTTGCGATCCCATTGCCGGTCCCGGTCCGGTACGGGCGCGACACTGAGGGTTGCGATCCGTTGCTGGTCACGAAAAAAGACAAAAAGAAAAAAAAGAAAATATGTTTTTCTTAATGGGACTAATATTCTTTCTTTGGCCTTCCCTGGACTTTCTAGATCTTCCCAGGCCATCATATTTGAAGTTCTCTACCAGTGTTATACTTGCCAGGGGCCTGGAGCCTAAGACTTCTCCCGCGACTCTCCTGGGCTTCCACTTGCTCTTACATCTCTCTCTCTCTCTCTCTCTCTCTCTCTCTCTCTCTCTCTCTCTCTCTCTCTCTCTCTCTCTCTCTCTCTCATCTATTCTCTGTGTCTCCCATTCAGTTTTAACAAATATTTTCTCAATCTTAGTGTAGGCCAGGTGCTGGCAACAAAGACTATGACATTATTTCTACCTTGGAGGAACTCAATCTAGCTAGGAATGAAGACATCTAAGCCACAGCAAAACAGAAACATTCAGTCAGTGACAAACTGCGTATATGACTGTAGCTATACCATACAGCATAGGTGTGCAGTAGGCCACCTAGGTCTGTGTAAGTACACTCTGTGATGTTCGCACGGTGATGAAGCTGCCTAACGATGCACTTCTCTGAACGTATCCCCGTCATTAAGCTACACATGACTGTATATGTGGTAGATGCTATAGTATAGAGAGGCATTAGCTTCTCTATGAACTCAGAGAGAGCCACTAATGCTGCTGGAGGCAGGGCATGCAGTTAGTGGGAAACAGGGTTCTGGGAACGCTGTCAAGACAATTTGGGAATTGCCTCAGCCAACATATTCTGTTCTTTTTCTCTCAAATTTGCTGTATTTTTTTCTTTTCCAAAGGAGCTTCTGATTTATTCACTTTGTTTAGAAATAAATGAATACGTTACAGATTGTAAGGTTTGTAAATATGAACCTGAGACCTTAAAAATCTTTTCANGACACTGAGGGTTGCGATCCGTTGCTGGTCACGAAAAAAGACAAAAAGAAAAAAAAGAAAATATGTTTTTCTTAATGGGACTAATATTCTTTCTTTGGCCTTCCCTGGACTTTCTAGATCTTCCCAGGCCATCATATTTGAAGTTCTCTACCAGTGTTATACTTGCCAGGGGCCTGGAGCCTAAGACTTCTCCCGCGACTCTCCTGGGCTTCCACTTGCTCTTACATCTCTCTCTCTCTCTCTCTCTCTCTCTCTCTCTCTCTCTCTCTCTCTCTCTCTCTCTCTCTCTCTCTCTCTCATCTATTCTCTGTGTCTCCCATTCAGTTTTAACAAATATTTTCTCAATCTTAGTGTAGGCCAGGTGCTGGCAACAAAGACTATGACATTATTTCTACCTTGGAGGAACTCAATCTAGCTAGGAATGAAGACATCTAAGCCACAGCAAAACAGAAACATTCAGTCAGTGACAAACTGCGTATATGACTGTAGCTATACCATACAGCATAGGTGTGCAGTAGGCCACCTAGGTCTGTGTAAGTACACTCTGTGATGTTCGCACGGTGATGAAGCTGCCTAACGATGCACTTCTCTGAACGTATCCCCGTCATTAAGCTACACATGACTGTATATGTGGTAGATGCTATAGTATAGAGAGGCATTAGCTTCTCTATGAACTCAGAGAGAGCCACTAATGCTGCTGGAGGCAGGGCATGCAGTTAGTGGGAAACAGGGTTCTGGGAACGCTGTCAAGACAATTTGGGAATTGCCTCAGCCAACATATTCTGTTCTTTTTCTCTCAAATTTGCTGTATTTTTTTTCTTTTCCAAAGGAGCTTCTGATTTATTCACTTTGTTTAGAAATAATTTGGGAATTGCCTCAGCCAACATATTCTGTTCTTTTTCTCTCAAATTTGCTGTATTTTTTTCTTTTCCAAAGGAGCTTCTGATTTATTCACTTTGTTTAGAAATAGATGAATACGTTACAGATTGTAAGGTTTGTAAATATGAACCTGAGACCTTAAAAATCTTTTCAGGTGGCCTGTTTTGTAGCTGTTTTCCCATCCAGGCTCTGAAAAGCTGTGAAGAATAAGTCGAGAGAATTTCAGTGGCTGCAAGTGAAACAGCCGGCCAAGTTTTTATAGGCCCAATTAAGTAGGCAAGATATTCTAGCTGTGAAATGTTAATATTTGCCAAAAGAAAACGTAATACCTACTATCTGCTGGTATTTTATTTTCTGTAAAACTTGTTCAGACTGTCACTGTCTTCTGGCAACAAGCTGCTTTTTTTAATAGTGGATAAAGATTATCTGCTTATTTAACAACAGCATGAATAGCCTAAGTAATTTTGGAAATGGGATGGCTCTGAAGTTTTCTAGAAATATTAGTACCTTTATTATTGTCTTTTTCAAGAGCTGCACAGCATGTATTATTATCTTACTCCTCCTACCCCCCACCGCCCCGCTTTTTTTGTTTTAACTCCTTGGCTAAATTAGAAGAATTTTTGTCTGAAAAAGAGGTTTGTAGACACATGGATAGGAAGGGAGGACAAGTTTGTTTATATATGGAAAAAAGTGTGAGTTAATACATCTTAAACTAGTGTGGTACAAAAAAACATTGTACTCCATCTTTCTGGCAAAGAACACTGGCTTAGGTAGATCATGGTTGGAACAAAGAGATCATTGGGTGAATAAATGAAAACATTTTGAAAGATTTGTTCACCCTATTATGAAGGTGATCTAGGAGCCAACTTGAAGGGACATGCTTGGCAGCTGATCTGGACAATGAAAGACAAATCCGGTAAATTCTGCACTCAGAGGAAAGAGAAAACAAGAAGCTGAGATCATGCTAACCATATTAAGAAAGGGATTTAAGACAGAATGTGCAATAGCCAAACAATTATAAAAATCATTGGAAGGTTATTTTCTAAATACAAAGAGTTAAGGGTGTGAGCTCCTGCTGTCAATGCTCCAATATCAGAATTGAGATTTTTCCGTATTTTCCACATTTGTTCCTTAAAGGCATCTAATAAAAATTAAGGTCATTGATGAATAATTTCAGATTAGTCAATGGCTCCTATATTGCAAGGAACAGAAACCTAATTTGAAACTGACTTACGCAAAAAAGGAAATTTTGTTGGCTTACATAAAAGAAGTTCATAGGCATATCTGACTTCAGGCAAGACTGGATATAGCTCTTCCAGAGAGACCATTAAGAATCTGCTTCTCCATCTGTCAGCTCTGCTATTCTCTCTGTAGGTGCCATTCTCAGGGGGCTCCCCCATGTGGTGGTAAGATGGCCATCAGCAGCTCCAACACAACCACCCTGTGGGAAGAGATAGTCGCACTCCTCGTAGATCCAGAAAAAGTCCTAGAACTGATATTCAGTGCAATTTTCAATGGTTGATTGGCTCAGCCTGGGTCACCAGTCCACTTCCAAACCAACCCTCACGGCCAGAAAGATGCAGTACTCTTATTGGCTGTAAGTAGATCACAAGACTACCCTAGAACTAGAAAGTAGGGTTAAGTTCACCCAAATTCCACAAGAAAGTATAGGTGAAGAGGTAGTCCCCAAAGGAAAATCAAGGTGCTGTTAACAAGGGAATGGATGCTAG
>NW_007726260.1:904485-919397 GCF_000696425.1 Galeopterus variegatus | reverse complement strand
TAGGTGAAGAGGTAGTCCCCAAAGGAAAATCAAGGTGCTGTTAACAAGGGAATGGATGCTAGGCACAATTAAAAGTTGTCTACTACAACTTTGAATTCTAATAACAATAGAAATTTCCTTATTTATCATTAGAAGGAACAGGTCTGTTATCAATCTTAAGGTTGCTGCCAATGTTTGCTAGGAAAAAAGGAGAAAGAATATTTATTTCTGTGTACTGGTCCAGTCAGTATCTTTGGGCTATCCGAGGAACCTAGACGATTTCACTGAGTTGTTCATGAGAAATCACCAGACCTCTGGATTTTTGTTTACATAAGCAACTGACTTTTTAGTTCACCTCAAACCTAGGAATTCATCCCAGCCAAAGCAATAATATTCTTTGAAAGGACTGAAGGTTCTGTCTTTCAGTGAAATCATTGTATCTTTATCCTCATAAGGTATTATTTTGTGAAAAGCAAATAGTCTGTTCTTAGAAGATTTAAAAGGTGGGATACAGTAAAGAATTAGAAACATTGAATGTATGTACCCAGAGACATCTGTAGTTTGGCTCCTACCTCACAATAGCCAACCCTTCTCAGTTGAGCTGCATAAACAGTTCCATCCCTATGGTCGCCTGCCAATAGATCACTGTTCCCCCGATTTCCCTAAACAGCTGAACTGAGGAGTGGAAGTGGTACCAAGGCAGAGAAAAATAAAAGAAAACCCATGGCAACTATAAATTAGGTGAGTTTTAGAAAGGCCTGAAGTTTGATTGAATTTGATATTGGTAAGATGTCAATTTCCACTTGAAGAGTTAGGATTTGCTCACCTAGATTTCAGAACATAGTGAAAAATTGAGGAAAGAAAAAGACAAAGTAAATTGAAGATTTTTTTTTTTTGGTTGGTGCTTTAGCCCTTTTATATTTCAGTGTAGCTTTCATAGGAACACGTTGACATTTAAGCTACATGGGAGAAAATCTGGAATATACATGTGAGTAAATCTCTAGCTTTTAAACATAACGTAAATCATTTTGAAAGGAGGCAACATGTTTATAGGCAATCCCCAACATGGAAATAAACTGTGTTCCAGAAGCCCATTTAGAAGTTGGCAATTTGGAACTAGGAATGAATTTTCCCATAGGAAAAAAAAAAGATTGCTTCTTAGGATCCCAAACCACCCTACAAAAGCCCATTAAAATCCAATAACCTCGTGCTAAGCATAGGAGCAGGAGCAGGGAGCCATCTGAGCCGGGGGAGGAGAAGGAAATTCCCTTCTTCCTTCTTTCCTGGATACATTTGTGAGATATTCTCTAGGCTCTTCTCATCTACCAGTTTTAGGTTTGTCTCCCCAGCCGTCCTGACCCTTAATTGCTCCTACCTCCCCATCATGACCCTCCTCTTAAGCCCACCCTTCCCCACAAAGTGTTCAGGAGTCCAGAGTTACCTCTCTGCCCCATCCCCCAACAAAGTTACCATTCTCTCCGTGCAGTTCACCTCAGTGATACTTTGGGGGGCAAATCATCTGACCCATAAAGGTTGTAGGGGAACTCTAGGAGGAGGGAACAGGAGAGGGGTTAATGGAATCTACTTCCAGAACCGGACAGTGAACCTATTACTGATGCCTTGTTGCTACTCCACCAGCCTGTGGTTTCTCCAGCACTTCTCTTTTTATGTAGCGAACCCAAGCCTCTGAGATCTCCCTGTCTGACTGGCTCCTGTGAGCAAAGACCTGATCTTGAGAGTGGCACCAATTTCTCCAGTAAATTGGCCCTCACTTCCGACAAAGGAAGGCTTTCATTCCTGATTCTGCCCTCTGTGGCTCTGGTGCCAATTGCTATAGCCAACATGGGCCGTGACTCCTCCTCAGCCCTGCCTGAAAATCTGCCCTGAAAACAGCTACTCTAAACTACTCCTCTCCTCTCATCCTGTCTTTCTAACCACAGAGATGTCCCAAGTGTTAGAACTAGTAATTTAGCAGGTGTAGGAAGCAATTCGAATAATGTATGAGAACATGCACTCTGATGCTAGACTGCCTGAGTTCATATCCAGGCTCTACCTTGTACTAACTGGGTCAGTTTGGGCATTTTATTTTATCTCTCTGTCTCCTTTAAAAGTGAGATAATAGTGCTATCTCATATAAGTATTATGACACATCCATGATTACATGTAAAAGCACTTACAATAGTGTCTGAAGCATGCAGGGAGTATTCAGTAACTGTGAGGAGTATCTATCTCTCTGTCTCCTTTAAAAGTGAGATAATAGTGCTATCTCATATAAGTATTATGACACATTCATGATTACATGTAAAAGCACTTACAATAGTGTCTGAAGCATGCAGGGAGTATTCAGTAACTGTGAGGAGTATCCAACTGGTGCACATAATGAGATGCATGGAAATAACACATTCCATTGGCTGGACAACCATTCTGTCTCAGACGTTATTAGATCTCCTTAGCCCCTGTGGTTGTTTCAGAGTCCTGGGACATTATACAGCATGCAAAACATTGTGAAGGGCCTGCCAGTCCTGCTCTCCCTCATTACCACTGAGGTGCCCACAGTCACCTCAGGTGGTGACTGTCAGGCTTGGTTGTCAAGCACTTTTGGCAAATTCCTTTGGTCCAAAGGTCAATATCTATTTCCCTCTCTCCCACACACATACTTTTCCTTCAGAAGTGCATTTCTTTCATCCGTGACCCTGGGGGCTCACCTAATCTCTTTAATGAGCTTATGCTAAAATCAAAGACCAGAAGAAAGTTGACTTCAAGCAGCTTCTGCTTTCAGTTCTACAAAAACCCTGAAGCAAAGAAATACCAGGGTCCAGTTAAGGGCTTAAAATAAGATGAAGGATGAGATACAAGAAGAATATATACAAATTTTTACTCAATATATTATACTACAACCAGATTATTAATAACAACGGCATCATTTATTCAGTGCTGATTTTACCTTATATAAACTATTCCATACAACAACTCTGTGAGGTAGGTATCTTTAATCCTATTTTACAGATGAGAAAACCAAGGTTCTAAGACTTTGCTCCATGGTCACATGGTCATTAGCAAAGCTGATTTTCAAATCTGTACTAACTCCCAGTAGAAAGAGAAGAAATGGAGAGCTCCTGCAACAGCTGTTGAGATACTTTTTTATATAAGATGTTTTAAATAGAGGAAGTCTTTGACTATTCACTTATAAGCATTATGAAAACTTTTCTACCTCTATGAACTACTCTTTAATTATCACTCTTAATTTGTTTTTGAACCTAATAGTATTGAACCAAAACCAACGTGTGGTGTTTCATCAGTTCTCCATAAAAATCTAAGTTAAATCATTCTTTTTATACTGTAATCAAATAAGTTACCCATCTCTGGATCAAACCCAAACCTAAATAACAAAAAACAGAAAAAGAAAGTTCAGAACCACATTATTTTTCCATAATATGTCAAAAAACCCTACGCTATACGTCCATTAGAGTGAAAAAAACGAACTCTTTCTGCTTCTAATGAGCAATTAATTCCAGTTCAGGATGTTGAGTTTAGAATAGGTTAAGTTCCCCCAAACCACAACCGTTTGTGTTGGATCATGGTTAAAACCAAAAATTCCAACTTCTACAATAATAACATTCTTTTCTTCTACTGCAATGGGAGAAATGACCATTTTATGTAATATAAGAAAAACCATAGCAGAGACTCCTATGAATTCCAGATTTCCTAAACTGTTCTCAAAGCTGTTTAAAATCAGTTGGATACATTGTATGTTAGTAGAGTTTGTAAGTCCCAAAATAAACTTTGGGTACTAGGTTAAAAAATGAAGATGTTTGGAGTAGAAGATACAAGAATTCTTCTATCTGGTATTTGTAGCACATGCAACACTCAATCTTGACAATAATCACAATTCCTTGTAAGCCGTTCAGACCTGCAGCCCATCATGTTCCTCGCACAGCTTCCTCATCATCAGCAGCCAATCAGGTCACTGCAGTGGCCATCTTGTTCTCTCAGTTGAAGGAAATTTTTGTCTCAGAGTTACTCTGAAATTTAACATCATTTGGTTTTTATTAAGTAGTAACTAGTCTGGTATTATGATGGGAAAAAGAAAATTCACAGAAACTTCTTCTCTGAAATAGGAAGAACACTCAAATCATAGAAATCCCTAAAAGATATTGGTCACTACAGCAGTATAAGGATTGCCATTTCCTCAAGAAGAATGACCACTTTTGAAGGCGATTATAATGACACATACTAGAGTCTATGACTTCACAGTTTGCCTATGAATCTCATTAATATCTCTGTGTTTTGTTTTGAGCCTTGAAATCACAGTGCTAATCTTCAGAGTGTTGATGAGAAAGTGTATTAGTCCATTTATGTTGCTTAAAAAAAAGTACACAGAACTGGGTGATTTATAAAGAAAACAAAATTTATCGCTTACAGTTTCTGAAGCTGGGAAGTCCAAAGTCCATCTGGTGATGGCGACCGTGACCCAGAGGTCTCACATTGCAAGATGGTGGAAGCAGAGAGATCAGAGAGAGGCAGACTCTCCTCTTCTTTTAAAGCTCTCAGAACCACACCCCTGACCACCATTTTTAATCCATTCACTACGGCATGGGGCATGGTCCTACAATCCAATCACCTCTTCAAGGCTCCACCTTTCAATGACCATAATAGGATTTTCCACCCTCTTAACAGTCAGAGTGGGGACTAAGTTTCTAATACATAAAACTTGGGGGACACGATTCAAGCTTCAGTGAGTTTGGGGGGACATAATTCAATCCACTACAGAAAATGCAATAGTTGATGCCACTGGACTCCAGCCAGGCTGGCAGGAAGGCTTTCCGTTTATTCAAGTAACTGATCTAAGAAAAACGGATATTATGTTGTTATTATAAACCATTGAGAAATAGTTTCTTTTCTACCTGCAAGATAAGACTTTTGTAAAGCACAGGAGTACTTGGGTTTATCTCCATGAGGCTCTTTTCAAATGATTTAGGTCAGTCTGTGTCATCTCTTACCAGCCTATTTCCAGACATGGCTCCATTCCCTAGGCAGCAAAGCCAAAGCAGCACATGAGGGAAATATGTTTTCTGCACTTGTTCATTCCTTTGTTGATTTATTCATTCAGTGAGTACTGAGCAATTTATGAGTGCATAGGAAAGTGTATATGGAGCCCGACAGTTGCATCAACACTCACCTCCAAGGAAAGAAAACCTGCTTAGAGAAAGAGAGAGAGAGGAGAGAGAGAGAGAGAGAGAGAGAGAGAGTGTGTGTGTGTAAAGATATTAATGTTCTGAAGTTTCTCCTTCAGAAAAACAGTAGGAAATGTTGTTTGAGAAAGACATTCCCCATTATGATCTGATGTCTTTGCTTTAATGAACCTTCTGGCTCACTCTAAAATAATGGATACCCCCAAACCATGTAGAGACACCTCTATTTTTCAGTTTTGTTTTCCCATCATCACTAATTGCCAGAGTCCCAGACTGTTTCTGAATAGCAAATCTATTTTAATTTTAATTTTTTCTATCTATCAGCTACTTTTTTTTCTTCATCTGTTTGTTATGGACCAGATTTCCTGTTTTCTGTGCAATTCCCTTTACAATAAGTTCCCAGGTTTAAATCGTCAAGCAGCACTTCAGCAGCATGTGCTGTATGGGTATGTGGTTATAAAGAATCAGAGACTCACATTCCAGACGAGGAAATCATGGTCTCCCAATTAATGTGAATAATGGCAGGAAGAAATCTTTTAAAATAATACCGAAATTGGTGATCAGGAAAAAAATGCTATGGGATTTAGGAGTTTGTGGTTTATGTGTGGCTCTAGAACTATTTTGACATTTCCCAGTATGAGAAAGTAGATAACTTTCTCCTTCCTGCATATGGATGTGTATATGTTAGATTAAAAACTCTAATCCCTAAATACATGATGATAGCGGGAAAAGATGATAAGCAAATCGGAAAGAACTGACATTTTGTTTCAAGCATTCAATATTTCCCCTTCATTGATTCATAACTTTAATTTATCAATAATTTGAGTACCTTCCCATTTAGAGACTCTTAAGACTTTCTTAGCCTTCTTGAAGATTTTATCTTCAAAATAAGAAAAGTTGTTAATGTCCTATCATCAATTAAGGAAAAAATAAACTTATTTTCACTTAAGTTGTGTAACTTTGACCCCAAGATTGGAAAATAAAATTTCAAAGTGTATGGTTCCGTAGTCATACGTTCATTTACAAGGGTACTTCAAAAATGCAAATACATGCATGCAAAGAGATTATATTATCTTTTAGCCCTATTTTTCCATGAATTTTTTGAAGTACCCTCATAATAATTAATTTGTTAGACCTTTATTCAGTAGCAACTTTGTACCAGAAATTTACTTGACTCTGAGGATTCAAAAGTGAATAAGGAGTTCATGTCTGGTGGGAAAGACAGACAGGAAACATAATTTCAAATATAATGAGATATTTAGGCGCAGTGGTACAGAAAGAATTGATAAGTGAATGCATGGGAAAGAGAGACTAACCAAGAATTAACAAGATAGATTTGCTTTTATCCCTGGGTAGTTTTCCCTTGTGTGTTTAGCCTTTCCTTTTGTCTGCATTTAGGGCAGTCTGCCTCCAAGTAAGCTACACAATTGCCCTTTGTAATTTCAAAACAAATCTAAAGTGGATTTATCATATATTCCATGGTGATACTTTCCTGTAGGCCCAGCGTCTCCTTTTGAGGATTGAGCATTTGTGCATCACGGTGATCTCGGTCACTTCTGTCCCAATTACTGACTCACATTGACCATAGAGGGTAGTTTCTCAAATCATATGTCACAACTTATTAGATGATCATGAAACCAACTAGTTGGTCACTATTGTCATTTCTAAATGACTTTGAGTAGAATAGAGTATATCAGAGAGCATGACAGGTACAAAATATGGGTATTGATTGGTGAAATTTTTGTTTCATATCCAAACACATAGGTGCTGGGTTATCATGTAAACTATAGTCTTCCTATGAGTTATCATTTTAAAAGGCTGGAAACTCTGGCCTACACTTTAAGTTCCATATGAGGAATTTGTTTATCATTTTATTCGTAAGAACTCATATAGTACTTGTTTCACAGTAGGGACTCAAAAAATTTTTTTGAATAAATATTGTTGAATAAATCCTATCTGAACACATAATGAATGGCAGAGTTTGCTTTTCGTGATTATATCTGCATATCAATACAGATAGATGATAGGTATAGATAGATATATAAAGATAGATACATATACAATTTGCATAAATGCTAATTAATTTTAGTTTAACAGCCTATGGTTTATGTAGCTCTTAAATAAACATATTGAGAAAGATTGCAGTCATACAACCAGAATTATTTCAGAAATCATGTACATATACTTCACATACTCCAGGCTTTCTTATTTCCCTGAAAATTAATATTTTTTCCTTTTATTTTATGTTTAAAAGTTTTTTATCACAAAAGTAATATATGCTCACTCTGAAAAATTTTGGTAACTGGTAAAAATGTTAAAATGAAAATGTAAATCATCCATTATATGACTACCCAAGAAATGAACACTGTTCGTGTTTTAGAGTATCTTCTCTTCTACAAACATACATGCATATCTACATACATATCACATGTAGTACTTTAATTGGGACCCTTCTGAATATGCTGTTACTTAAGATAAATTTTCACTTTCTGTTATATTGTGAGCATTTCCCATGCCATTAAATATTCTTCAAAAATATGAATTTAATGTGTAATGCACAGTATTTTCTAAAAAGGATATTCAGTAATTGGTTAATCACTTGACCATTATTGGCTATGTAAGTCATTTTCATCCTTTCTTATCATAAGTAATGATACAATAATTAGCCTTATAAATAAATCTTCGTATTCTTATTTATCATAAATAAATATGATATTAATTATTTAAGATGACTATTAATTTTTTTTAATTTGGTACAAATTACTCAACTTGACCCTAGGATAGCTGGTAAGGTTATATTCTCCTAGTAGAATATTCGTTAATATATTCAACAAATATTAATGATCTGTTTCATACAGGTTTCATAGCAGCCCTATTAAAACTGTTTTCAATTTTCCTAGTTTTTACAAATTTGATGGCAAATATCGATTATTTTGTTTTCATTTCTTAATTACAGCTGAGACTGAGCATTTCACAAATTTATTGGCTGTGTATTTTCTTCTTTTTTACATATTCTCTTTTTTCTATTGCAATGTTTGCCTTTTTTGCTCCTAACTTGTAAATGTTCTTGATGTGAAAGGTATGTTAAGCCTTTACTGGCAAATATTCTTCAGTTTTTTCTAACTTTGTCAATAGGCTCTTAACTTTATTATACTTCAGAGAAAAAGAAGCTTTTATTTTTGTGTAAACAAACCAGAGGTTTTTTTAGTTTTTTCAAATGGCATTTACAGATCTATGAAGATGATCATGTGATTTTTATTCTTTTTCTATAGAGTTTCTAATATTGAATATCTCTTGCATTTCTGAAAAAATAAATCTACACTCACATGCTGTCTACTTTTAAAATAGACCTGGACACAGATAGCTAGTATTGCACTTGTGATTTTATATCTGATTTGTAAGTGAAATTGCTAGCTCGGTGTTTTGTTTCTTTTTTCTAACTTTAGTAGTTTTACAAGGAAGGGTTATAATACCTTTGTAAAATGATCTGGGCAGCCTTTTATCTGTTTCTATGCTTTGTAACAATTTCCACAATGTATTTTTCCGTGTCCGGCAACGGATCGCAACCCTCAGTGTTGCCCCCGTACCGGACCGGGGACCGGCAACGGGATCGCAAACCTCGGTGTTGCTCCCGCGCCTCGCTCAGCCAGTGAGCGGGAACTGGTCTGCATATGGGATCCGAACCCTCGGACAGGAGCGCCGCCGCACTTCCCAAGCAGCGCACTACCCAGTGCGCCACCGGGCCGGCCCTGCACTTGTGATTTTATATCTTATTTGTAAGTGAAATTGCTAGCTCGGTGTTTTGTTTCTTTTTTCTAACTTTAGTAGTTTTACAAGGAAGGGTTATAATACCTTTGTAAAATGATCTGGGCAGCCTTTTATCTGTTTCTATGCTTTGTAACAATTTCCACAATGTAGGAATTATCTCTTTATAGAGATTTAAAATAACTCATCTATAAAAATGTCTAGCCTGATGCTTCTTTGTGAGTAATTCTTTAACACCTTTTTCAACTTTTCCTGTAGACAGAGATCTTTGGAAAGGAAGTATTTTCTTGTTTACTGAATTTTGGATATTTGCTATCTTTTTCTATAAAATTGTTTATGTCATTGAGATTTTCAACATTTTAGTATATTTTATTTGGTTTTTTAACCATATGCCATATTTAATAGTTCTGTTTTTCTGTTTTCTAATACATTTATTTTTACTTCATTAATTATTATTTTCTTTCCTTAAAAGGAGATGGAGCAAACCTACTTTTTGAATTATTTAGCTTTATTTCATTTACTTTTTATTTATTTATTTTTTGTGTGACTGGTAAGGTGATCGCAATCCTCGGCTTGGTGTCACCCGCACCGCGCTCAGCCAGTGAGCGCACTGACCATCCCCATATAGGATCCGAACCCGCAGCGGGAGCGCCTCTGCGCTCCCAGTGCCGCACTCTCCCGAGTGCGCCACAGGTCCGGCCCTCATTTACTTTTTAGTAATATTTAATAACAATATAATTTAAGGCAATAAATTTGCTAGTGAACTTAGTTTTGGTATACTTCCAGAAGTGTTAATGTATTAATGTTCTTCTTTTTTTTTTCTAAGTATTCTAAAATTAGACCTTATTTTTCCTTTGAACAAGAGTGATTTATGTTATCATTACTTTAGTTTTCAAGGAGTTATGTTTTTTCATTTAAAATTTCATTATTAATGTATGGTTTAATGCTTTATAGTTAAGGACAGTGACTTCTGTTTTTGTTTTGTGACATTTATTAAAAGTTGGCATAATATACGGTAACTTTTGTCATTTAAAAATTTAAATTAATTAAACTTAAAATAATAACTTTCTGTACATTTTATTATTTAATAAATATTTATTGAATGCCTATGATATTTCTGTCACTGTTAAGGTGTTGAAGATACAGCAAACAGCAAAACAGGCAAAAATCTCTGCCTTGCAGTACTTGCGTATTAGTATATAATAAACATATACGTATACTATATTTCCTAAAATGTAAGTCAGCACAGACTGTTATACACATAATAAATCTAATAGCAGATTTTCAGGAAAAGAATCAAAATGAGAACACCACCACATTAAAATGTAGACTTTTGTATTAAAAGGCATCCCAATTTCACAAATGTTTAAGAAATGTGTGTCCTACAATTGAGAAAATATGGTAATATAATCTTATTAATTACGTTGTTTCTGATATTGTGTATATTTATTTATCATCTTCTTGATCTATCTAAGACAAATACATATTAAGTTAAAGCCTACATCTCCTATTTTTGTTTCTAAATCCTTTCAGCATCACTTTTTTTTTTTTTTAGGTCTATCTCATGAAAAGATTTAATTGTGGTGTTTGATTCATTCTGATGCTTTTTCATCCAACTAAACATTTAATTTATTTCTGTCTGTTATGATAACTGGCATTCTTAATCTTCCTGTCACTTTTTTTTTAGGCTTTCTGTTTTATACACCTTTTCCTCTTTTCTCTTTCTTATCCCACATACTGTATATTCTTTGATTTTTTAATAATAATTTCAATTATACTGGCTTTATAAAAAACATCAGCCTGTTTCTCTATCAACATCAAAAATGAAATAATCTCTATTGACTTTCTTCCATGTCAAAGCAACCAATATGATGTATGTTATCACAACCTGCTCTCACACTTTTTAACCTGTAGTATTTTAGATCCAGTCATGTTTTTAAAGAAGAATGTGTATCTTTTCTTTTAATACTTTTTATGCAGTCTGTTTCCTGTCATCCAGGGATTGCATGCAGTGTCTAATGCTTGTCTTCCTTTGCTATGGACATTCATTGTTCAGTTCTTTATCTTGACTGATCTCCCAGTTAACCTGCTTACCTTTCTGAGTAATTTCACCTCAGAAAAGATATATAGGTAGTATATTTATGAATCTTTGAAATCTGATCATATTCTTTACATACAATTTCAATACATAACAATGCTTAGTGCTTTGAGGTACAAAATAAATATTTGTTGAATAAATGGCTTCCCTGCTTCCCAAGTGTTTTTTCCTAAAAATTCCATTGTCTTTTGGTTTTTAATGTTGGTGAAGGAGAAATTGAAGCTCCCTAACTTTTCTTCCTTCATAAGTAACCTGTTTATCTGGATCTTAGGGGATTCTTTCTTTATTTCTGATATTCAAGTTTTTTACCCAAATTTCTCTGGATGTTGGTCTCTTTCCATTTATTTTGCCAAGTCCTAGTGAATCTGTCCTGTTGACAGCTTCATGTTGGTTTCTTTCTATTTTCTTACTTAAAAGCATGGACATTGGTCCTTAAACGAGATGGTTGAAGTTCCCCTGGTTCTTACCACCTTACACCTGAGTGTTTGCAGAGGAGTCCCCTTGCATTGAAACAGGAAGACTGGCTGATGCGAATTCATACCTCCTGTTTAGAAGTTCAGCAGCTTGAGAGGACAGGAAGGGAGCCAGAATCCTGAGCAATACCTGGATGGGAACTTTGTTTCTGCTTAGTGTCTCAGACTGTTTTGCTGAAATCACTGGACAAGGGGTCTGCTTTCTGTGTGCTAGTTGTCTGTGCTAGAAATCATCTAGTTGTCTCAGCCCTCTCATCCTAAGTGACCTGGGGCTATGTCCACCCTTTCTGCTGAAACTATTGCCCATCAAATCAGGAGAGAAAGCACTTTTTGTTAGATTTCCCTCCCCTTCTACAGCCACATGGGGAATCCTGAACTCTCCAGAGCTGCTGTTTAGAATGCCACCACTTCAACACAATAGAAAGCCCCAGTGTTAATCTCCTTATCAGTCTCATAACCTCTCCTCCACCCTCACCCCTCCCATGAAGCACTTTTAGCCTCCTCTGCCTACTCCGTAGGAAGGGTGGCTGTGAGCTGGCACTGTGCTCTCCTTTCAGCGTGGCCCATGGCACCTTTTCTAGCAGATACTCCTCAATGTCTAGCACTGGTACCAGTTTCAGCTGTTTTATGTGCTGTTAGTCATTTCAGCCAGAATCTGGGAAATCAGCAGTGAATTGGCTGTGCTTATGTTGCCATTGAATCTAGAATTTGATACCCATCAAAACACTTAAACTTCTCCAGAAGTTTCTTAATGATGGACCATAGCAAGATCCAGGACAGTTTTATTGCACCACAAAGGCCGTTTTCCTGCTGCAGCTTTCTTATTCACACACAGTAAAACAACGTGCATTTAGTGGTGTGACTGGAAAATATTAGTGCTTTTTCCCCTTCCTACCCTGTAACTCCTAATTTTTCTTTAAATGGTCCTGAAAAAGTGACACATGGTATGTAAAATTTCCAAATTGGTTTTCTTACCATCCTGAGGGAAGAACCTCTGCAAAATGTAGTAACAAAGCTGGTTTTCTGTTTACACATCAGCATAAGTCCAGTAAGGCAAAGCTGAAAAAGCCACAGAAATTCAAAGGGTTAAGGGTTTTTTTGTTTTTGATTTGTTTTACACTGAAGATCTGAAAAACAATTAGAATGTAATGCTGGGTGTTACGTATATGCAATTACCTATGAATATACAAAGGTTTAATTTTCTCTGTCAGGCTGCATGGTTGTAATTGTTTAAAATGAGAAATAAAGTTCCTGCTGCAGACATAGAGATATTGGTTGCATGGCTTTATTAGTTTCTAGACTGAGGTCTGTATTGTGGATGCTAATCTAATAACAGAATCATATTTATAATACGGTGGAAACTTCTCACAGCAGGTTTAGAACAGTGCATATGAGAGCCAGCATTATTGGAGGATTGTTCTTTCTCACACTGAACTAAAATTCACCCTTCATTTTGGTGACAACTCCAGCTAAAGAGAATTTCAAAACAGGGCCTGGCTGACTCCCCCTCCCCCACCCCCAACCTCTTCACTTCTGCAGATATGATTATGTGGATTCTATTCTGTGGGTTCATGATCTGTACCCAGTCCTGGGAAAGTGCAGGAAAATCCAAAGCATCCTTTTTCAAAAGTTTTCATAGAGTCAATCTAGTCCTAGTCTGAATTTTATGATCCCCTCCCCCAGCCCTCATCACTGAGGGTCTAGGGCTCCACCCCCTCATGAACATCAGAATTCCACTGAGGCTGCTGTCTCCAGAACCCCCAGAACACAGGGTTATAGCTCCTACAGGAACTTTCTGACCTGGATTGGTCACCCATTTAAACTTGAACATAAATTCTATTTCACAGTTTGGTCTAATCTCTCCTTTCCTCAGATACTTCTTATCTCTGTTCCTCTATGCTACTCTTAGCCCCACATGGTTTCTGTTGTGGGTTTGTGGGTGTGTGCTCCTACCCACCCGGATGCAGCTGTCACTGGTCTGGCCCATTCAACTGCTGCCCTGATATCTGGTGGTGACAGAACCTTGCCTCCAAAGTCAGATGATACAGAGCTCATTCCAATATTTCAAGGTAGAGTCTTATGAAAAGTGGTTGCTTTTAGGGCTGGCCCGGTGGCACACTCGGTAGTGCGGTGCTTGGGAGCGTGGCGGCACTCCCGCCGAGGGTTCGGATCCCATATAGAGACTGGTCCGCTCACTGGTTGAGCGTGGTGCGGGCACGACACCGAGGGTTGCAATCCCATTGCCGGTCATGAAAAAAGACAAAAAAAAAAAAAAAAGTGGTTGCTTTTATTATGCCCCTTTTCCTACAATTTTGGCAGGCATGTTGTGGACCCTAAAATATGCCAGTCAGAAAGCCTGCAGGAGCTCTCAGGCCTTAGTACCATAAGCGTGAATTTCCATCTTGATAGAAAGCTCAACTCTGATATCAAACTGCTCCTCTTGTTTGTGGCACTTGCTGCCTAGCTATATTTTCATTTTTTATTTGGAAGCTAACATGACAAATGCCTCATTCCATGTTACTACCTTTTTTTAGTTCTAGTGAGGAAAATAATGTAAGATACTAAATTAGTTGACGTGGAAAAAGTTTAAACTTACAAGATTACCACTTCTGCTTAGTGTTTTGTCTTTAATAATTATTGCATTTGTGTGCAGTTTATGATGCGACATATGCAACACCAAAAGCACAGCTTTACTGCCTTTACCTCCTACTGTTTAGAAATAGCCACTGGTGGTGGCAGGAAGTGGGGGAGGCCAATCTTCATCAATAATGAGTAATAATTTTCAAATAGTTTTTAGTGATTCTTGTCCTCATATGTCCACACCCCCCTTCCAGGTAAATTCTGTTTGGGAACACACGTAGCCATTGACACTCCACTTGGTCTTCAGATGGTGAAGAAATCAAATGAGAGGTTTGTACTATAAATAAAGCAGCACAGGTACAGAACCGTTATCAGACACAGCAAGTGTAACTGTAATGAAAGTTACCTTGAACAAATCAGTTCCCAGAATGGCATTCATTTCTTATTGATAAATATTCTTGATGCAATGAAGTACAGGTTCCAGAAAGATAATGGAGCAGATAATTAAACAATCTACTTGGGAATGTCATTCTTGATGCAATGAAGTACAGGTTCCAGAAAGATAATGGAGCAGATAATTAAACAATCTACCTGGGAATGTCAACACACACACACACACACACACACACACACACACTGCGGGGAGCATCGGTTAGCACAAATCTTGTCAGTACAACCTAACGTCCTTCTGTAGAACATTGTCTGGCCTCTGACAAGGAGGAAAAAATATATAAAAGTCATTTTTGACTGCAGTAAGGCTTTTGATTCTGTGATACGTGACCAACATCAGTAAGAGAGAAAAGAGCTTAGCTCTTATTCCTTTTA
>NW_007726260.1:902111-904067 GCF_000696425.1 Galeopterus variegatus | reverse complement strand
ATTCTGTGATACGTGACCAACATCAGTAAGAGAGAAAAGAGCTTAGCTCTTATTCCTTTTAGATATGTGGACTATGGTTTGGGGATGCTGGTAAAACAAGTCGTTAATGCTTCAGTTTCAGTTGGCTACAGCATACCACGTAGTCTTCTCTGTGGTCATAACTGACCAGCGCAGTTAGTGTGCGGCTACCTCAGGTCTCCTCTGCCCTATAAAACCTTCCAGAGATGAGCCATTAGACCCCTACTGCTTCTGCTTCAGTTTGTAAGGGCAGGCGGAGGACACAGACATCACGGTCTGGCTCAACCTCCACCTCCCTCTTCCCATTCTTAGCACGTCATAGTACCATTCTCATAGAGAGTGCGTGCTTGATAAATGCATGTTGGGTTGTGCTTCAGAGTCTCTAGGTTTCTCTCAGGAGGAGGATCAAGACCCTAACATACTCATCTTAAGAGTGACACAGAAGTTTCCCCAGATACAAAGTCTAGTTTCCTCTACTGTAAAGCCTAGTCCTCGTGTGGACATCTTTTTTGAGTAGCTGATGACACCTGCATGATGCAANACTGAGGGTTGCGATCCGTTGCCGGTCACGAAAAAAAAGACAAAAAGGGAAAAAAAAAAAAAAGAGTGACACAGAAGTTTCCCCAGATACAAAGTCTAGTTTCCTCTACTCTAAAGCCTAGTCCTCGTGTGGACATCTTTTTTGAGTAGCTGATGACACCTGCATGATGCAATCAGAGATGGGTGGGTAGCTTTCGAGAAGTTCCTCTTGGTCCATGATACACAGAGATCTTTATTCATCCAGAGTCCCTTCCAAACAGCCAGCTACAACAATCACCAGCCAATGGTCTGCACAAGTGATCCAGAATATAGGTTAAACAGTGGCCCCATTAGCCCTCTTACTAGGAGGTTATGCTCACATTTCACTTATCTACATGGTCACAGTAACCTTCACGAAGCCTTTCTCAGCAGCTCTAGCCACATCACCCCTTCCCCGTCGGTGTTTCTCTACCACTTCCTGTCTGCACCAGGAAGTAAAACTTACTCACATCCTGCCTTGTGCCAGCACACAACGTATTCAAGACATTATGCATGTTTGAGCCCTACGTTGTGCCCAAACTCGTGCTGAGTGCTTTGCTGCCACTCAACAAATGCTTGCCAAATTGAATTCTTGATACTCAAATGGGTAAACTGAGTCAGAGTCATCTAGTAATCTCCAAATAAAGGCACATACCTGTTAACACCTGGCCTGTGTTCTCCTTCCCAGACTCTTCACTCCATGTCAGAGATGACACAAACTTAAATAGATAACAAATTATCATAATGACAAATGCCAACTGCTAAGTCACTGCTAACATTTTCTTCTGCAACAAATGTTAATTTCATTAGTGTTTACCTAAGTAGCTACCTGACGTGCCAACAATTGCATCTATAGGGTGAGTACTACATCCAAGTATTTTAATAGATTAAGTCAATCTATGTTCATGGATTTTGAAATAATAGATATGGGTATGGTGGCATGACCCCACCTGAGTATTAAAAAAATTAACTCCCAACATACTTTAATGCAAATGTTACCTTTGTAAGTGGATGACCTGAAAAGAAAGTGTTTCCATAGTAACCTACGGGAACACAGAACTATTTATCATAACTTCTCCAGGAAGAGAGCCTGGCGTGGACTGGGGATCTGCTTTTGATGTCTGCTGGAAAAAAAAAAAAAATAGCTGACAGCACTGTGTGAGCAAATGGTTAGAAGAGTCCACTTTATTTATAGTCAATTTAGAAAATAAACTTTCATAGTGAACTGCTGAAATACACACTTAAAACAACCAGATGATCCATCAGGATATTTTTTTTTAAATGTAATTTGGCGGGTGTGACAACTGAGACATCAGTTTAAGAGAAACAGATTAGGGATGAGTTCTTACAACAGGTCTTCACCGCCGTTTCACTCATTTT
>NW_007726260.1:899571-901418 GCF_000696425.1 Galeopterus variegatus | reverse complement strand
TTTTTTTTTTAAGGGTCATTAGAGTAGGGAACAGATGCATAGAGTCTTGAGGACTATTTCTTTGAAGCGCCATCATAGTGTCTGCTAACTGACAGGCCATGCCCATGGGCTCTGCTGTGGACTTAGAGCAGAGGCATTGGCTACAATTACCCATCTGGAATCCATCTGGTAGCATGAATGAAAGTTAATACCAGATCACAGTGAAGCTATACCAACTGCCAGCTTGATATAAGCAGGCAAAGAAAGGTGCCACCCAACAGCACTGTGAAGAATAAGAAATCTGTGGATATGCACATTTCCACCACAAGACACAAAAGAATGGCACATGAGAGCACAAGGAAAGAAAATGCTATGCACATCTATCCTTACAGCTGCAACTTGTTAATCAATAAACCAAGTTCTCTCTGCCATAGTTAAGTTACTAATGGAGTTTGGCGAAAATGTATTATCTTAATTTGCTTGAGACCTGTTTTTTGCTACCCACATCCAAACCAAACAGAGTTGACAAGCCTTGAAGACTTTCGGATGAGGAGTAGGGACCAGGTCATAAGCATGTTGACTTAACTTCCATGTAATGCCAATTTGCAGAAGTCAGTTTCAAGTGTAGCAGAAATAAGATTTTGTGGTTGCTGTGAAATGTTTTAGGCATTTATCAACTCATTATTTTCTCCTTGTTTTTATTGCCTTCTTTTCTGCTTTGCTTCCTTCCAGAATGCAATGTGCTCTGGTTAGTACAAGGTCTAAGAGTTCAGAATATATCACTGTAACAGCCAGAGATTTGCCATCTTCAGGTGACACCCTTTCCTCCTGAGGAGCCAGAGATAGAGATTCAGATGTGCCAATATGTCTCTGGCCAGTTTGTGATTAGAAAGATAAGAGCTAAGTTGTATTCCTTTCCTTTATAATCTCCTACAAAATGGTTCATACTTCCAAAGAGAGATAAAGCAATGAAAAATATCTTCCTGGATTGGCCACACAATTATTAATTGTTAATTATGCTGAACAAATAAAGAAGATGAAGTAGGGAAGAAAGAGAGGTTTAGTCTAGACGTACAAATCACCTGAATCAGAACTGTTGTAAAATAATTATATAATACAGGACTACTAGAAAATCCCAGAATGGGGTGAGTGAAAGATGAGATGTCCAAAAAGAGGGGTTATGATCTGAAAGGTAAGATTTCAATATCTGTATGCAGACTGTGGCCTCTCTGCAAATATGTATGGAAAAGCCAACATGAACCTAAGCCTGATTGCATGTGGAAGAACTTCTTGCACATTCTGTGCAAGAAGATAAAATATCATAAATTCACTTGCATTTCTTCTTCCAACTTATGGGAAGGACTCAAGTTCATTCACCATAATTTATATCAATTAGTCTTTCTACTTAAATCAAGAGGAGAACTGTAAATGTGGCCATTGCTGGTCTGCTCCTCATTAGAGACAATTAAGAGTTAGAAGAACAACAGCACATCACAGGATTAATGTTAAGGAAAGCCACCCAGAGAGAGAAACACGATGCAGGAAATGATCTTATTGAGCTGGACAAAGGAAACTGATAGCCTTCAAGATCAGAGGCTTTTGGAGCTAAGGTCTAAACACAGTCTAAAGGAGAATTGCCTGCTCATGCAAGGCTTCCCCTGCTGTATTCTCATCTGTATTTTTGATATCTCCTGCCACATCGCATTTACTACAAAATGTTCTCGCTCTCTAAATCCAATTCATTAGTTTCTCTCCATGGATAAGAGGGATGGCATTACTGATGAGACAAAAAATAAGTACTAAACTAATCAGCCATGGTAAATTCCAGTCTTGCATATTATTGACACTGAAGCTTTATCCCAGCATTT
>NW_007726260.1:896090-898856 GCF_000696425.1 Galeopterus variegatus | reverse complement strand
ATCAGCCATGGTAAATTCCAGTCTTGCATATTATTGACACTGAAGCTTTATCCCAGCATTTGGACAGGGCACTGAGACACAGGAGAAGGACTGGATATGAAATGTCCTAACACCACTCTTGGAGCCCGACTGCTTCTATCATTTTATCCTTTCCAAAAAGGAGAGAGGAGATTAGAGCACATTTATTTGCCTAATAAACTGATTGACAAATTGGTGATCTGATGCATACAGATGATCTTTTCAGTTAAACGACTCAGAAGCTGCTAACAGATCATCAGGAGCCACGAATCGCACACCCTCCACAGGGTTATTATAGAGAAGTGGAAGGATGGGTGGATTATTATCTTTCCTTCTTTCTCTTTTCTTATTTTTTTTTCCTTGAATGTTTTCTTCACTTCCAGGGAAATGCATTCTAGCAGCGTGAACACTTCTATTAATCAACACTTGTAGCAATAATCAGCAAGTGAAAAATGGTGACCAGAATCTGCGAATGCACTGGCATAACTGTCTTCTGAGTTCTCCTTTGTGATCATGCCTGGGCATTCTAACATGGATAATTTATACAGAATTAATGTTGGCACCTTCTGAGGTGCAAAGATTTATAGAAGCAGTGCTTACTTCTTTCCATTAAAAAAGAAAGAGAAATGGTTGTTGGTCATGCTGAGTAATATTTTAGAGTCTTTAAAAATATACTTGCTATCTTCATGTTGCTTTGTGTTATGTTTAGCCAGCTAGTCCCCTCAGTTTTGAACATGGGCGTCATGAAATGCAAAACTGTTATAAGTTCTCAGTTCTAGTTTTCCAAGACTTTCACCAGAAAGGGAATGTGAAAAATAATCAAGAATCCAAAAATGCCTCAAGTCTCAAGATCCTTTTGAGTGCCATCTGGTGTTATTGGCAATGCAGGAAGAAAATGGCTAAGAGTTACTAAAGTGGCAAAATGCTGTTGCCGTACCTGATGGAGGGTAGTTGTTGAAATAAATGCTGTGACTTTGGGCTGGCATGAACTTATGCATGAGTGAAACTATTTTAAAATTTGGTTGCCACTTTTGTTCCACAAAGCTTTATACATTTCATGCCACCCTATGATCAGGAGGGCAAATTCTGAGGTGTCATACATTGAAAATTTCCCTGAAACTTAAAGTTGGGATAGGTTTGCCTGGAGCCTAGGGAAGGTCACTAGGTGCCGAATCACATCCTAAAGAGTGACAAACCAGGACTCATAGGAGCATACGACACCAGTCTCTTCTCTGAGGATCATTCTTGTCATTAAAATCAATGCAACTTAATTAAAGCAAATTATAGATAGATACATCTATAAATAAGATATTAAAGTGTGCTGCTGAATATGGTAATTGCTGCATATTTAGCAATCAGTGTGTGTTTCTGCTTTTGCCAGGAGGAATTCCTTTCAGTGGAATCAATGGAGCTTTATTAAAAACCATCCAAATTAGAGGGAGAAATGATGAGTGTTATAATAACACAAAATCACTGTTTCAACTTTCATTGCAAAGAAAGGGAAGCAAAATACATCCATCCCTCTTTTTTCACTCAAGGGAAAATATTAGAGATATTTTCTTTAAGATGTGGATATTTTGAATTTATAAATTTAAATTTTTGCATCCTCTTCTCCCAAAGGAAGGCGGAGGGAAAATAATGATCATAAATTAAAGAATTCAGCACTGGGACTGATGTGAGAAATACCCCAGTGCCTGGATGTGCCGTTTTATACCTTGATGACAGAAGACAAATAAATGAAGTCCATACTCTAAACAGCACTATAAGATGACTTATTTTACTCTCCTAGCCACCAGATTTTCGTGTGTGTGAAAGTTTTCATAGGTTAATTCCAAATAATGAATGTAGGAAATAAAAACTCATTTTCATCACCTTCCTACTTCTCACTACCTTACCCCTGCCACCTTTTCTCATAAATAAGAATTAAGCTTATTTATGTGGCAAGGAGACTTTTTTTAAGCTAATTTTAAAATACACATTTAAAAAAATCTTTCATCACTCAATTTAAAAATCGGTAACCCCCTGCCACCTTTTCTCATAAATAAGAATTAAGCTTATTTATGTGGCAAGGAGACTTTTTTAAAGCTAATTTTAAAATACACATTTAAAAAAATCTTTCATCACTCAATTTAAAAATCGGTAACAGAAAATATAAGGGTTAATTAATTAAGTCACCCCCATGCGACCAGAATTATTCTCAAAGTTATGAAAATAAATGCTAAGCCTACAAAAAGACAGAGATTTCAATGTAGAATGTTCTAAGAGACGAATGAAATCACTAGGCAGCCAGCCACCTCTGGTAGGGTCTAGTGAAGTCATTTATAAAGACTTCTTACATCGGGTCACTCACTCTGTGTGTAGTTACTGTTTGTCTCTAGAAAGGAAAGGAGGAAAAGAAAGCCAAAATGAAAAAGCAAAGAAAATAAAGAAAAAGAAAGCTAACAAGAGGAGATAGGGATGTTTAGAAAGGTGATTTATACCTATTTAAGCAGATGTGGATTTACTGAATGTCTTCCAGGCACTGGTTTGGCTGATAGGGAGAGAAAACAAAGTCCCTGGTCTTGTGGAGTTGATGTCTGTGAGGAGAAAGAGATAATAAACAAGTAAAGAGGAAATATCAGGTCATCATAATGCCCATGAAGAAGTATAAAGCTGGGCTAAGGGGCTGGATCGTGATGCTGGGCAAGGTGCATGAGGTGGTCAGGGAAGGCTTCTTTTGAAAGAGGAGACCTTTCAGCAGAAACAAGA
>NW_007726260.1:893568-895962 GCF_000696425.1 Galeopterus variegatus | reverse complement strand
GTGCATGAGGTGGTCAGGGAAGGCTTCTTTTGAAAGAGGAGACCTTTCAGCAGAAACAAGAACAAAGTGAGGGGCAAAGCATGTGGCTGTCTGGAGAGAGGCATCCCAGGGCAGCTGCAAGCGTGAGTGCAAAGGCCCTGAGAGCAGCATCTTTGGCAGGCTGGAGCAGCAGCAAGGAGAGTAGTGTGAGCAAGCAGGACAGTGGAATGAGGCCAGAGAGGTAGCTGGGTCAAAGCTGAGCTGGACTTTTGGAGCAAACCTATTAAGTCCTCTCTATTTAACGATTCTCACCCCTAGTTGTTATTTCTAGTTTTCTAAGATGCTTATACAATGCATAATACTCGTGCTTTAAAAACTTTAAAAAGGGTTGGCATGCTATGTTCTTTTCAAGGCCCAGCTGTAAAGAGTGATTTTTCAGTGGAGATGGTGAATGATTTTATTCCAGACTTCCAAAGCCAGTGGCTATTATATTCACAAGTTTGTTCAAAATTGTGACACACAAGTTTTCAACTCTGCAGAGGGGGATGTGCAGATTAGAATGGAATCCTCCATGCGTATCTCTCAGCTCCACGTCTACCACATAGACATGTTATCCCCATAATCAAGTCTGCTCTGCTTCCTTCTGATGTGACTACAGGCAGCACATGGGCTTTATCCACCTGGGAACTCTGCAGTAATGGAGAGAGGAAGGAGCTCAAGTCACTAATCATATGCATCGCTAACATTCATGCCCTGACTTTGCTTCAACACATACTCCATCCTTGGTGTTCCTCAGAGTTGGTCCCAGTCAGCAGGTAGAAAAAGGGAGCAGAGCCATGGTCTGCAAACTCCTTGTCTGGGTACTTTTTCCGTGCCAAAAGAAGACGTTATAGAACATTTCAAAACTAAACCACCCTTTGAGATTTGTACTAATAAGAGTTTACAACTCTGTTACTGGATACCATGGCAGGTACTGTTCATTGTAAATTACAAGTGAGTATTCTAGTCAAACTACACACTGTAATAGTACTATTATTGGGATATTTGTTTTAGCATAATAAGAAATATATTTGTTTCTGGAATCTCTGAAAATATTGATTCAATGTCTCTTTAATTCACACTATTTAAATAATAGCCCACTCAAAGAACAGGATATTTGAAGACATTATCCACTAAAAGGTTTCCCATCCCTGTGAGGTGGTGAGTTCATTCCACTTCCTTTACAATGTCCTCTTTTTGTGCAAGGTCGCTCTGGGCTTCCTGCTGCTTTGCTGCAACTCCTCAGACAATAGCCAGGATCTCCCATTTTAAGGATCCCTGATTGCAGTGACCCATAGAAATTAGCAATTAGAAACGACTTGAAGTGTTGGATCATTTTTCTTTGGGCCTTTACTAGCAGAGAATTATACCCCGAGTAGCACTTCCTGGTGTTTTGGCCTTCCTAACTGTAAGCACGTGGATGGTGCTGTGTTGTGTTCACCCAGAAGGAGAAGATTGAGCAGCAATGAGGGTATGTCTAATAAAAATGTGGCAGCAGCCTAATGAGAACTGGAGTGAATCTAAAAACCTTTAATAAGCTCACTATCTTACTGTAGGTTCTTGCAGTTTGGTTGTCATGAATATCTGGGCAATCGGGAAGCCTTTAAAGGTATTAGCTATGGACAGGTATTTGAGTTCTCGCTGAGTGAGAATGACAAGTGGCACAAGCGTATGGTGGCTGTTAACTGAGTATGCACCATTGAAAATGTCATAGGCTGAATAGAATTTTTACTTTTTAAGAAATGACTTGGTTAACTTTTGAACCACATGCTCCTGTGTTCCCAGGAATGGAATGAAAAAAGCTCTATTCCCATTCTTTCCAAAGCATTACATTCTCCGGCTCCCACTCACATGAGTTTTGCTGCTCTTTGAATTATGGTGTTTGATCTCTGTTCCTAAGGAAAGATGGGTCTACCTACTCTTTTTTGGGATGGGCTGTTCCCAATGGATGATCCTAAAATTGAAAATGATGTTTCCCCTGTGAACACCATAAGTTTAAATCCAATGATCTTCATCTGGTCAGTAACTCACATGTGGACTGCTAGTATAATTTATGCAGTTTTGCTGTCTGCAAAGTAAAAGTGAGTTTCACATGGCTTTGGGGGAAGATGCTCAGAGAGACCCATCCCTTAGACTATGTTGGGCCAGTTGACAGATTCAGGAGAGTAGCTCCTTTGACTTCCTTCCAAGCGACTTGGATTAATACTGGTGTTATTTTCCATACCAAAGCCCAATTACATGATGGAAGATTTTTAGTAATTGGGCCCTTTGGATTTTAAATCCTCTCAGGTCAGTGCCCCTAAAGATAGCCAGCAGTAGGAAGCCTGACTCTGGGGCTTCGAACAGAAGGTAAATCTGATTTATAGATGAACACGA
>NW_007726260.1:890961-892801 GCF_000696425.1 Galeopterus variegatus | reverse complement strand
GTAGGAAGCCTGACTCTGGGGCTTCGAACAGAAGGTAAATCTGATTTATAGATGAACACGACGCTACATCTGTCACAAATACGTTATGAATGGGCATTATACATTTTCTAACATATAAATCAACTCCCCCTGGGAAATTATCCCTTATCCTAATGGATTACACCATAAGGAGTTCTTTGCAATATTCATCCTAAATTTTCACTTTCCTTAATATCATTGCATTGATAAGGAGATATCCTTGTATATTCCTTTGCCTACATCTTAAGGATGTTAAGAATATTAGACTAATGTTTGTAAATCACCTCAGTTCTCCAACTGAGCCCACTAAAACAGTGCAAAACGGTTCTAGATAATAAGTAGATGTTGGTTTCTGCTCAACATTCGTACTATACTGGGGCATAATGAATAGACCCTTAAGTAAGTAGATAAATATTTTTCTCCTTAAATACAGGAAATTGTCTGAATGGCACCCAACCAGCATTTCAATTGCTTAGCTGCCAAAATTGGGGTTTTGTTTCTCTGCTTAGAGAGAATCATGCCAAGTTTTGGTTTCTTTTCCCCTTTTCTCTTTGTTTCTCCTGTCTGCCGCCCTTTTGCTACATGATGCTTCCCTTCAGACTCTGTATCTTTGCTTCTCTGAAAGAATCGCAGCTGGAGAGGCTTCTCCCTGTACACAGAAGCTGAGGATGCTTTCAGACTTAGAAACACGCTGAAGGGGCCTTCTACCCACTGCGGGGCTAAACCTGGCAGTTGTGCGCATGTAGAAAAATCCACCAATGAACTGTGGTAAGACCTCTAGCAGAATGGCTGGAGGTGAACTCACTCTCTACCTGTGCACAGAACCCCTTCTGCCCTGCGAGGGTACCCAGCTGTCATCCTCTCCACATCCAGGCACTAGGGCTGCACACACATGGTCCTGGTATTTACGTCTGATACCAAACATTTCAATAATGTTGCAGTAAAATGCTCATTTCACATCTGTACTGCTAAGTGCCTAAATCACAGTGAATGCCATTTCTTGGTTTCATTCGGTGGCATTATATTCCCACATGAATTGGAGCATTGTCCTCAGTTGCTGATAGTCTCTTGAGGTAGCCAGCCACGTTAGGCCAAGTCCATTTGCTGTCAGTAGTTAGAATTATGTGTTTCTCCGCTTGCCTATGTTATATCTCACCTTCTAGATTACTTTTTCACTTAGTTTCATTCTTATTTATACTTTATTGAGCATGTAGTATGCGCTGGACCATAAATGTTATGAAGACAAATAAAACAGGCTCATTAGTCCTCAAAGCACTCACAATCCACCAGGGGAAAAGCAAAAACATATATAAATATATATTATAAGATAACACTCCAGGTAATTATTATTTAAAAAGATATACTCTAGGCTCTCGGAAAATAGGAAGTAAATAGTTCTGTGTGCAGGGCTTCCCAGAGGACCTGGTGGTGGGAGAGAAGGGAGAGGGGAGAAGCTTGAGCAAAGATGAGGAAGTGTGGGCGTGCGTGGGGGTCAGGGAGGACCAGTAGTTGAGAAGGGCACATGTAGGCTACCTAAGGATGAAGTAAGTACACGAAGTGGGGCTGGGAAGATAATGACAACTACGGTGGCAATGATGACAGTAGATTGTGAAGGGCTTGGATGTCTTGTTCACGAATTTAGACTTTATCCTCGGCATTGAGTAGTTTCTGTGTAGAGTAGTGAGATGGTTAGATGGATATTTGTGTTTACATGTATACACATGCATATAATATCATTCTTTCAAATATGCATGTCATTTCTGCCACTCATCCTGTATATGTAACTACAGAAAAGAGGCTCTTTTACTTGTACAAGACAAAG
>NW_007726260.1:888319-889480 GCF_000696425.1 Galeopterus variegatus | reverse complement strand
GCACATTTTAAAAATAGGACAGGTATTTTGAAAACTAGTAACCATCAAGCACCATCAAGCCCATGGTCAAGTGCCCATCAGTGTCCAAGCACTAAAGCCAGCCCTTGCTGACCATTTGGTCCTCCCCCCAGTGCTTGCCAGGCTTCTCACAAAGTGGCAGTATGACTTTCACATTGATGATCAGCTATTTTTTAACAGTGGCTATTAAAAACCACACCCAAATATTGTTTCTGTATTATTTCCTCAGTAACTTAGGTACCTGGTTCTCAAGCTTTAATCAGATCACTGAACAAACTCTCCAAACCCAAACCCCACCCCCTTCCCCAGGTCATTGTATGGAGCAAATGTTTCTTGCTCAAGTGGCATCATCAGATCTTGGACTTCACAGAGCAGGCCAAGTACGCTGGATGTGACTCAGGTGAAGTGTTTTCAAAGCCATCTTAGGCAAAGAAGAGTGAGGCTTTGATGTAGCCTTTTAGTACTTCGAAAGCAGCTCGGGAACAGGGAAAAGACTCTCAGCAGTGGTCTCCTTATACCCAAATTTTCCTCATTTTAGTGTCACTGTTCTGCTTATACAGAAAGTTCAGGAGAGGGTTCCTAGAAGTCCGATTAGCCACGGACTCCACGTCCCCCTCTGTGGCACATGACTGCTGCTGCACCATCAGGTTCCATCCATTTCTTGGCTCTTATGAGAAACTTGAGCTGATTTTTGTTATTGTTGTTNAAGAGTCCTCTCCCTCTCCCTCCCACCCTCCATTCTATCTCTTGTTTCTTTCCTCGCTCTCTTCCTTGTAGAAACTGTTCTATCACTAAAGAAGCTCCTGTGAGCACAGTGTCTTAGCCAGGGCTGGTCAGAGCCTCATGGACATGACTTCTACAGGGCAGGGAAGAAATTCTCTCTAGGCATTTTTCTTACCAAAAGAACGGTCAGGTTCAATGTAACTGCAGCAACAGTAGTGAGAACTAAGATTTACTGAACATATATGTAGACTTCCTGTGTATGCGTGCTCTGTGGTTTACATGCATCCTACTGTGTAATCCTCACAACAATCATCTGAGGTAGGTGCTATTATTAATCATATTTTACAAGTGAGAAAAATGAGGCTCAAAAGTGAATTTGCTCAGGGCTGGCCAGTTAGCTCAGTTGGATAGAGCATGGTG
>NW_007726260.1:885663-886628 GCF_000696425.1 Galeopterus variegatus | reverse complement strand
TATTTCACAGGACCTGAGCTTATATTTACATCTGCTCATCTTTTGGTTTTGCTTTTTTAAAAATACTCTCTTTTCACATTTATTTTTTGTACATAAATTTTCCAACACACTCATTTTATATACTTTTCTGTACTTGGTATGAATTTGTATGGTTCAGTGCTCTTGAAATCAAAGCACCAAAGTCTAATTGACATAATAACAGTCAACACAATGAGCCCTTTGGACAGTTTTTGGAGATTGAAAACAATGACACAGCAGATGTAACCCAGGGTTATATTAATCTCTAACCATCTCCCTTTCACCCATTGTCATTATTTTGATTAAAAGGTGTATAGAAGCCACAGTGGTTTTTGCAGGACGCAGAAATTATTGCAGAAACTTCCCCTATTAATGGAAATTATTAGAGGATGGAAATGGTACTCAGGCAGCAAGAATGACATTAATTATGCAAAAAGCAGTCATATCTGGCAGTTGGCAAGCAGGCCTTATTCTTCAACAATCTTCCATGGGTTTGTGTCCAGCCAGCATTAGAAATCTAAAAGCATCTGATTTTGGCAAAGTGTTCATAGCACTAGGTCTTCCAGCATCTAGATAAAAGACAATTTGGAAGGAAATTATGTTGGTGAAATTGAAGAATTCAGCAATGAGTTCTGTGTAGATAAATCAATGCCCAATTAAATGATTATATCAAATCTAACCTTAAATGTTGACTTAAAATAATCACATTTTAAGGACTTTGAAAATAAGATGCTATATGTACATCTAATCAGAAGAGCAAAGTCTGTTTTTACTCAGCCTGGTGGAAGAATGGACTGTTCTGATTGATCCAAGAATTTGATTAATGGAGAGAATCTTAAGACAGGAATTACCTGTACTCTAAGATTTAGAACGAACTGCAATAGCTTTGTTTTTATAATTCCCATTGTCTTTTGCAACTTTTCTCTGTTCCTCAGGATTTTTTTTTT
>NW_007726260.1:863833-885198 GCF_000696425.1 Galeopterus variegatus | reverse complement strand
TTTTTTTTTTCTCTTTTCCTGTCTACACCCCTTTTCCCAGGCTCTCTTCTCTGTTTATCAGTGTTTTAATGCTCTCACCACCTTCTATAGAATCTGTCTTTCTTATCCACTACTTTTCCACCTGTTTTTGTCCCTTCACAGCAATGAATACAAACAGACAAAGTGACATTCATTTGCTTCATTCATTCATTCAATCAGCATTTACTGAACCCCTGCCATGTTTACAGCACTAACCCGACCATGGGAAGAGCTACAAAGACTAAAGAAATATTGTCACAAAATACACTTCAGGATCCATAAAATTCCTATAGGCACAAAGTACCCGTTCAGGATCCATAAAATTCCTAATGGGATCAAATCATCAAGCATGTACGAGTATGAGTGGGGCAAAATAAAGCTGGAAAGTTAGGCTGTTGTAGGTTGCTAAGGACCTTAAAAACCAGACTAAGGGCCGGCCCGGTGGCGCACTGCTACAGTGCGCCGCTTGGGAAGCGCGGCGGCACTCCTGTTGAGGGTTCGGATCCCACATACAGACCGGCCGCTCACTGGCTGAGCGAGGTGCGGGAGCAACACCGAGGGTTGCGATCCCGTTGCCGGTCCCGGTCCGGTACGGGCGCAACACTGAGGGTTGCGATCCGTTGCCGGACACGAAAAAACACAAAAAGGAAAAAAAAAACCAGACTAAGAGGTTCAACATTCATTGCTAGTTAATAGAAAACTATTGAATAGTTTGTGTGCATATGTGTGTGCATGTATATATATTTGGTTTGGTTTTTCAAACCAGGTTTTGACACAAGAACCTCAGTTTTCCAGATGTTGTCTGTTTAGTTATACCTGTCTCCTCATCGTGTCTTCATTCATCTTCCTAGAACTTGAACTCAGCTGATAAAGTATTCAGTCACAAAATAATCTGCCTCATATAAATTTGGGGAAAATGCCTGTTTGACTCCAGCATTAAGTCATTCATCTTCCTAGAACTTGAACTCAGCTGATAAAGTATTTAGTCACAAAATAATCTGCCTCATATAAATTTGGGGAAAATGCCTGTTTGACTCCAGCATTAATAATGAAATAGATCTGATACCTTCATGAATCACATAGGTGCCACATGTTGAGGTAGCTACTCAGATCAACAGTTATGTCCAGCATGTCCAGTTCATTCTGTTGGATAATGTTCCCCTTCTAGTCTGCTATCATTCTGAGCTTGTAAGAGTCTTCCTTCACTCTAAGCAGTTACATAATTTAGATCCAAGTATAAATCTAAGTTGTAAGAGTGTTTATAGCTTATTTTTTTTTATTTTTTAAGAGATATGAAAAATCAAGGCTATGTAAACAAAAGAAAAGGGGAAGACTTAATAAAGCATAAACATAGGACAGATGTCATGGGGGAAAACTCCCTTAAAAACATTTGAGTAATATGTTTTCTGCTACTTAACAGGTTTGTTTCAAAATCTAGCTGGCCATTGTGGAATCTGATTAATTCTTTATGTTAACTTCCACTGAGTAGATATTTGAGACTTCTATTTCACTGACTCAATAAATATTAATGAAGAAGGTGATATGCCAGGCCTTGAGAAGGCAGTGGTATAAAAAGGAGTCATTGTCCCAATGTTCATGAAACTTACAGTCTGGGTTCTTATAAACCAAGTCTATGTACTGACACCGTGTATGAATAACTGAAAAAACTGTACATAAACCAGGCTGTTTTCTTTTTTATAAAACACAACTCTTTATTAGAAGTTACTTTTGCTATACCAAGAAATTAACATATATACATATATCAATGCCTCCGAGCTATATGAAATAAATATTGCTAGGCAATTGGAGTTCAATAATATAACTTTGATGACCATGAACAAATTCAGAATGCTTGCAGACAGTTACAATTTCACATATCCCATCTCCTTGTCACCATAGTTCATGTGAACTTTCAGGTCTTATGTCTCAGTTCTTCATTTAGGAAATAGAAAAGTAGTAACTATGATGACCACTGCCAAAAGATGGGGAGCACTGTGAGTGGGAGGAGGGGTGTTGCTTTGGTGTCAGACAGATCTCAGTTCAAATCCTGGCTGTGCCATTCTATGACCCTTAGGCAAGTCACTTAAGTATCTCTGAACTCTTGTTCCCTCACGTGTAAAATGAGGCAGAGGTGGAAATCGTAGCATTGAGTGTAACTCACAACGCTGATTGTGAAGAGAGAGTGCTTTCTTTCTAGTAAATGGAAGTGACCAGAACTCTCCCACTGACTGAAACAGAAAAAAGAAACATTCTGAAAAGCTGAAAATTTTACATACACAAGGGTACTTCAGAAAGTTCATGGAAAAATGGAATTAAAATTAATGTGAATCTTTCTATGAACTTTTTGAAGACCCCTTGTCTTGACCTGTTTAGTTACTGTGTTCTTTTACTAATCTGTTTGTTTGTTTGTTTATTGGTGACTGGCCCTTGATGTTGGTGTTACCAACACCACACTCCCCCAAATGAGCTAACTGGCCAGCTTCTTTAGTCTTATTAAATGAAAATATTTTTAAAATATGCTGGAGAGTTTAGTCAATGAATATCCTTTATAGGGCTTATCAGCTAAAAGAGATAGTATGAACTTATCAATATATATATATATATATGAATTATATATAAATAATGTGAATGAACTACTATATCATTTAAGATATGGACATATTTTGAGTCAACTTGCCTTTGGGATGAGTAAAAGAATACTGTCACAGAGTACAATAAAATAAAACAGTAAGGAATAAATAACTCGCATAGTATATCCAAGGAAAAATTAGAAACCAAATTCAGAAAGTTCTGGTGACTAGTATCTAGTGATTGATGTCACTAAGACTGCACCAAATTCCTGTTTACATTGCTCCTGGATAATATAGAAGAGGTGACAGACAGATTTCTTAGGCATTGCTTTTCCTAATACCTTTTTTTCTCTTTTCATCAGATCTTTGTCTTTTTTCAAGTATGAGTTTACATTTTAGCTAGTGTTGCAATATCTCTATTTGTAGGTAGACAGATGGGGGAAAGGAAATGAGGAATGGTGTCTGGATCTTTAATTAAAGTCATAGAGCCAGAGTTTGCTCTTCAAGCTTATTGGCAAGGCACATATGCACACGTGCACATACACACACATACACACATGCACACACACAAAGTGCATATCATAGATGAAGCCAAATTTGTAAGATTGTATCCACAATCATAGTTTCTATGGTAACTGTGTCTTAGGCCCAGACACAAACAGACCTGGCAGGAAATGTCTGATTTTATTTTCTGCAAAGACAATCATAACAAAGATAGTTCAGGTTATTAAGATGCTGTGGTCCAGTGTACATAAAGCTAGTACTTGGATGGTGCTATCATAAGATTACATGATTAAATCTCAATAAATACTTTATAATTTCACAATGTTGCAGATTACTTTGCTATGTCTGTTATTCAGCTATAAAATATTTATGTACCTACATACAGTTACTCTGTTAATGAAGTATAAGCAGTCAATGTAAATGTGGAAACTATACACAAGATAATTTTTATAAATGTGCTCAATTGAGAAGAGACTTCAAGGATTTCCATTTTAACTCTGACTTTTTACAAGGGAGAAAAATGTAGGCACAGAATGGTTAGAAGAGTTATTTTTAAAATATTTTATTTGCTGTATTTTCTAAACTGACAGATATTCTAAACTAGTCTATAAGTTGAATACCCAGTTATTTGACAAAATTACTGAAACCGAATTAGAGAAAGCAAACACTTCAGAAATAGTGGTTTGAATGAGTGTGTGTTCTTTTGCTCCTCTGGATAGCATATTTGCAAATGCATAGCTCAGGTTTAAACTTCACATTGCCAAAAAGAAATAATTAAACAACCTACTCTGATTAATTTCTTTTTGTTCAAATAGAGCATTGTCCTTAGTTTCCCTCCAGACACGTAGCATTTTAGCAGAATGCCTTAAGATTAGAAGATGCTTAAGGCCAAGTTTATAACTTTTTAGAAGTTTTTATTGTGTTGATTCCTTTTTTGTTCAAATAGAGCATTGTCCTTAGTTTCCCTCCAGACACGTAGCATTTTAGCAGAATGCCTTAAAATTAGAAGATGCTTAAGGCCAAGTTTATAACTTTTTAGAAGTTTTTATTGTGTTGATTCCTTTAAGCATCTTTCAGCCAAACCTATAACTAGGTAAGAGCAGTGGAATTAAAAGAAGGCTTTTGGAAATGTGGAACATGGTTTAAAAATATCTGTCATGATACCAACTTGAAATGAAAGGCACACTTCCTAAAATGGCATCTAAATTTTTATACTTTGCATCTTATGATGTGTCTGGCAGCATGAAAGTCAGTTTTTTGTAATGGATCTGAGTAGGACATATTTGTAAATGAGGATGTTAAATATAGGTGAAAAAGCCATGCTGTAACTTTGCAGGCCCTTTCCATCACAGCAGCTTTTAAATTTTCTTGGGAAAATTGGCTTACAGTACATAAATTACAACATTGGTAAAAATGTCTCCTAGCCTATAGAAGCTGGAAAACACGTTAATTTTGAATTGTTTCCACTTTTTATCATCACACATTTGCAGAAAAATCTTATCTGATTCCTTCTTTTATTTTTAATGAATTGTTTAAAAATGTTTGAAAGGGCATTATATCTTCCCCTCTGCCATTAATCTGCAAATGGGGGAAATAGGGGAGTTAAATGGACTCTTTAAGATATTGCTTTATGAAACTGCTGATTTTTAGCAATGCTGGGCTAGAAATACATACTAACTTAAGGAACCCTGAATGTAAGCAGCAAGCTCCTTCCTTTCATAGAGAAAAGACTAATAGCTTTATTTTAACAAGGCTTTCAACACCCCTGCTGGCAGCAGGTATTGAATGAATGAAATTGGGAGAACTCTCGTGGACTAAAAGCATCTTAATTCAATGTCCCTCCCAAACACCTCCTGATAGGTTTGTCATAGGTTGTCACAATCTAGCCAAAGAGGGTCACAACGGGCAAGGCACACCAAGGTATGAGCTCTTTAAGTTGTTTTGAATAAGCTCTCTAAATTTTACTTTCCTGAACTGTGTCAATAATAGTAAGATAAATATGTCCAAAATCCAGGTGTAAGTTCTAATGTTATGTAAAAGACTAGGTTTCTGTTATGGCTTAAGTCAAATTTGTTTCTATCAGGCATATATTTAGGTCATTACATTAAAAAAAAATCCCTTCATGATACCAAGCAAGATAAAGGGCTTTAAAAAAAATTAATTGGATTGAAGCTGCTGACCTTATTTTTTGTGATGAGGGAAATTACCTAATAAGGAGTTCTTCAAGCAGGAACATTTTTGAGTCTCGTTGAGGACATAGCAAAATGAGAAATGAGCTTATAAATGCCTGTGCCTGTTTTCTCTCCCCTCACTCCCTCCTCAAGTGGCCTGACTTCCTAAGGACTTAATAAGGACTTAACTACAACTTCTTATGATTAGCTTCTCTTTGGCAACCTTTTATCTCTAATTTTCTAACCACCATTTACAGCTATTTGCAGGAATATTCATACCCAGCACATTAATCTATATCACGACCATTTCTTACCCCCAAAGGAATTTATTTTTTAATTGACATGTGTTGATTGTACATATTTATGGAGTACAGAGGTATATTGCAATACATGTATACAATGTGTGATGAGCAAATCAGGGTAATTAGCATATTCATCACTGCAAAAATGTATCACTTCTTTATGATGAGAGCATTTGAGCTCCTCTGTTCTAGCCACTAGAGAATATATAATAAATTATTTTTAATTATAGATGCCTAGCACTACTGTACACCACTAGAACTTATTTTTCCTATCTGTTATTTTTGTGTCCATTAACCAATCTCTCCCTATCTCTCCTCCTCCCTCCCCTTTCCAGCCTCTAGTAGCCATAATTCTACTCTCTACTTCTAAAAGTTCAACTTATTTTTTTTTAGTTCCCACATATGAGTGAGAACATGTGGTATTTATCTCTCTGTGCCTGACTTATTTCACTTAACATACTGTCTTCAAGGCTCATCCATGCTGCTTCAAATGACAGGATTTGATTCTTTTTCATAGCTGAGTAGTATTCCATTGTGTATCTATACCATATTTTCTTTATCCATCCATCTGTAGATTGACACCTAGGTTGATTCCATATATTGGCTATTGTGAATAGTGCTTCAGTAAGCAGGGGGTATAGATATCTCTTCAGTATTCTCATTTCCCTCTCCTTGGATAAATACGTAGTAGTGATATTGCTATTTATAGTTTTTGAGGAGCCTCCATACTGTTTTCCATAATGGCTAATTTACATTTCTGCCAGCAGTGTGTAAGAATTCTCTTTTCTCTGCATCCTTGCCAGCATTTGTTATTTTGTCTTTTTGATTATAGCCATTCTAACCAGGGTTAGATGATATCTCATTCTGGTTTTGATTTGCATTTCCCAAATAATTAGTGATATTGAGCATTTTTTCATATACCTGTTGGCCATTTGTATGTCTTCTTTTGAGAAATGTCTATTCAGATCATTTGTCCATTTTTTAAATTAGATTATTTGGTTTTTGTTTCTTTGCTGTTCTTTATATGATCTGGATATTAATCCCATGTCAGGTGAATAGTTTGCAAATATTTTCTCCCATTCCGCAGGTTGACTCTTTACTGTGTTGATTGTTTCTTTTCAGTTTGAAATAATCACATATGTCTAATTTGGCTTTGTTGCCTGTGCTTTAGAAGTCTTCCCCATAAAATTTTTGCCCAGAACAATGTCTTAGAGTGTTTCTCCTATGTTTTCTTCAGGTAGTTTTATAGTTTCAGGTCTTACACTTAAGTCGTAAATCCATTTTGAGTTGATTTTTGTATATGATGAGAGATAGGGATCTAGTTTCTAGTTTCGTTCTTCTGAATGTGGATATCCAGTTTTCCCAGCACCATATATTGAAGATGCTGTCCTTAACTCAGTTTATGTTCTTGTATTGAGATCTTAAAAATTGATACAATTATAGAGGTAGATTAGATAAATTATGATTTATCCATATAATGGGATTTTACATAGCAATTAAAATGCATGTTTTTGAAATATATCTAATAGCACAAGAAAAGGCCAATAATAAAGAGAAAAATACCAATATTTATATACCAATAAAATAGTATGTATTTATAAATGTTAACTGATATCATCTTTGGGTGGTTTTCCACAATAATAATTTAGGGAGAAAAAACATTCTTAAATAATGGAATACAAATTTATTCCCATCATTTCCATTAAATAACCATGTGTCCCTGAGGAAGAGGACTTTTTCTCATCTCTATGTCTTAGAGTACTTAGCATGTTACTCTACTTAGGAGACACTGACAATTGTTTATTTACTTGAAAATATCAATTTCATTTTGTGAGCATGGTAGCATAAGGGAGTATACCAGTGATTATTTATTAGAAAACTATAGAATCTGTATTTCTCCATCATTCCATTGAAATCACCCTCAATAAAGCACCAATCACCATCGTATTGCCAACTCGAACATGTACTTTTTCAGACCTTATATTGGTCACTGTTGAGTTGGAGAGAACAACATCCACTCTAGCTAATTTAAGCAGGAACAAATTTATTGCCCCATAGCAATGGGCATACAGAATCATTAGGAAGGTTAAAGAAAGAAATCCTTGGATAAGCTTTGAGGAATGATTTTCCAAGCCACACTACAGAAGTGAGCTACCAAGGGAGCTGCTGCTACTCTATACAGGAAGCTTTAGGCTCCAGACCACACAATGCCTATATCAGGAGCCACCATGATTAGGAAGGTACCACAATCAGGAAGCCACCTCTACCACCACCAACTCCAAAACCAGCTATAAAATCTACACTCCACCCCAGAAACGAGCAATTCCACATCTGCTAAAGCTGTCACAATAAAACCGAGCATACCTTTAGTCATTCTTGCCAGAATAAACAGCAGAAGTGTAGCCAGTGCCTCAATACCATTTCTCGAATGTTATGGCCTAACTTAAATCACAGCCACTACATAGGCTGTAAGTGAGCTCTGGGAAAGGTAGTTTTTAGCTTTCAAAGCTCCATAGCTCAGGGTGACACTGTACAAGAAAGGAAGATTGGGTAAAGTGTGCCAACATACCATATACACCAGTCCCTCGTCTTACTGAGGCTCTTGACTACTTTAGACACTGTTGACCACTCCCTCCTTCATGGAATTCTTTTCTCTTGATTTGTGATAATGATCTCTCTTGCTACTCTTCTGGACCAACTACTTTTTCTCAGACTTCCTGCTGGGTTCTACTTGTGTTCCTAAGAATATTATTGCTATTCTCTCTTCTCTCTCTTCTCATTGCATGTCTTTTCTTCTACTTTGTCTCTCGGGACTTTTGTGGGCATTCTCTCTCTCCTCTCTCTTCTCATTGCATGTCTTTTCTTCTACTTTGTCTCTCGGGACTTTTGTGGGCATTCTTTCCAAGGTTTCAAGTACCATCTGTATGCTGAATGTTTCTTAATTTTATATCTCTAGTTCAGACTTCTCTTCTAAGTTGCAAACCTTTATACTCAACTGTCTATCAAATACCTGCATCAGAGATCCCAGCTTAAGCTCAATATGTTTAAGTATTCCCTCCTCCCCCTCCTACTCCTGAATCTGTACTTCCTGTATTCCCATCTTGATGACTGTTCCAAAACCCACCTCGCTGCTAAGCTCACAAGCCTGGGCATTATTCTAAACACATCCTTCTCTTTAGTCACAGTCAATCCTATTGATCCTCCTTAACATCCTTAAGTCACTCTCTTGTCTTCATCCTTTGGAAAATCCCCAGGTTTAGGCTCTTATCATCTCTGGCTCAGATCATCACTGGAACCTTCACACTACTGCAAAAATAATCTTAAAAACTACAAAACTCCTAGAAGATAACATACGAGAAATTCTAGATGACCTAGGGTTTAGAGATAACTTTTTAATTATAACACCAAAGGCATGATCTGTGAAAAAAAAGAATTAAGAAGCTGGAATTCATTAAAATTTAGAATATCTGCTATATGAAAGACACTGTCAAGAGAATGAAAAGAGAAGCCACAGACTGGGAGAAAATGTTTACAAAAAAACATATCTGATAACGGATTGTTATCCAAAATATTTAAAGAACTCTTAAAACTCAACAATAAGAAAATAAGCAACCTGATTTAAAAAGGGGCCAAAGACCTGAAAAGACATCTCACCAAAGATATACAGATGGCAAATAGCATATGAAAAGATATTCCACATCATATGTTATCAGGGAAATGCAAATTAAAACAACAATGAGATACCACTACACACCTATTAGAATGGCCACAGTTGGGAACACTGACACCGCCAGATGCTGGTGAGGTAGTGGAGCAACAAGATCTCTCATTCGTTGCTTATGGGAATTCAAAATGGTGCAGCCACTTTGGAAGACAGTTTGGCAGTTTCTTGCAAAGTTAAAGATAGTCTCACCATATGCTCCAGCAGTCATACTCCTTGATATTTACCCAAAGGAGTTGAAAACTTATGTCCACACAAAAACCTGCACACAGATGTTTATAGCAGTTTTATTCATAATTGCCAAAACTTGGGAGCAACCAAGATGTGTTTCAGTAGATGACTGGATACATAAATGGTGGTAGATCCAGACAAAGCAATATTGCTCTGCGCTAAAAAGAAATGAACTATCAGGCTATGAAAAGACATGGAGGAAACTTAAATTCATTTCATGAAGTAAAATAAGCCAATCTGAAAAGGCTACATACTGTGTGTTTCCAACTATATCACATTCTGGAAGTTACACAATGAGGACAGTGAAAAGATGAGTGTTTGCTGGGGGTTGTGGGGAGGGAAGGATGAACAGGCAGAGCACAGAGGACTTTAGGGCACTGAAAATACTCTATGCAAGTATGATGCTGTAATGGATGCAAGTCATTATACATTTATTCGAACCCCTAAAACATACAATACCAGGAGAGAACCCTACTGTAAACTATGGACTTCAAGTGATCATGGTGTGTCAGTGTAGGTTCATCTATTGCAGTAAGTGTGCCGCTCTGGTGGGGGATGTTAATAATAAGAGACTACTCATGTCTGGGGACAGGGGTATATGGGAAATCTCTGTACCTTCATCTCTGTTTTGTTGTGAACCTAAAACTACTCTAAAAGAATAGTCGATTTAAAAAATTGTGGTAGTGGTAGTAATAGTCATAGCCATAGTAGTAGCACCAGTAGTACTGTTGCTAATTAATAATACTCTTTTCTTCATACCCTCTGTTTCTGCCTCACCAAAACCTTGACATTCCATGAAAACACAGTATTTTTGTGTGTGTGTGCCTCCACGTTGTTTCACTTTTGTCCTCTCTACTTAGAATGCCAGCTATTCCTAACCAGCCCCCCACCCATGTCCCTCAGAAAAACATGAGTGGTTCGTGGTATCACATGTGTGAATGTGAACTGGTCAGGAACTGATCAGTCAAAAAGCACTTTTAAATACCTGCTATGCATTCATCCCATTTTTAATTGGTATGGTAGATACAGAAGGATGAGATATAAGATCTTTACATTGAACAAACCAACACACTTTATTGAGAACCTACCGGAACCAGTCACTGCCCTTCAGGATCTCAGAGGCTGCTGTTTAAACCTCCAGAAGAGGTGAACACAGGAAGTGCATCAGAAGGAAAAAAACCAATAAAGAATATCACTAGGTAGAAAATAGTTAACCATTTCTATGTGGTCATCTGTAAGGAAGGGAACTAAGTGAAATTCAGTGTGGTCAGGCAGGGCTTCCTGGACACTATGGAGTAAATGGTTGCTATCAACTCCTATTAGTTAAGAAAGGTTTCATGGAAAAGGTGCTTTTTAAAAATAGGGTTCTTCATTGTGGAAAACAGTATGGGGGATCCTCAGAGAACTCAAAATAGGTCTCCCTTATGATTCAGCTATCCATCTACAAGGTATATACCCAAAGGAAATGAAATCAATATATTAAAAAGACACCTGAACTCCCATGTTCATCACAGCACTATTCTCAATAGCCGAGAGATGGAATCAATCTAAGTACCCATCAATGGATGAATGTATAAACAGGAAGTGTGGTATATATACAGAATCAAATACTACTCAGCTATAAAAAGAAATGATATTCTATCATTTACAGTAACATGGATGGAACTGAAAACCATCATGTTGAGTGAAGGAAGTCAGGCACAGAAAGACAAATACTGCATGATCTCACTCATATGTAGAACCAAAAAAAAAAAAAAATGGTTCTCATAGAAGTAGAGTAAAATAATGGTCACCAGAAGCTGGGAGGGAAGGAGGTGGGGGGGTTGGGGAGGAGATCAGGCACAGAAAGACAAATACTGCATGATCTCACTCATATGTAGAACCAAAAAAAAAAAAAAATGGTTCTCATAGAAATAGAGTAAAATAATGGTCACCAGAAGCTGGGAGGGAAGGAGGTGGGGGGGTTGGGGAGGAGAAGTGGTGGACTAACGGGTACAAAACTGTGCTGTCTACCCTAAGTGAATCATTGTGCAGTATATGCATGTATTGAACCAACACACTGTACCCCATAAATATGTACAAGTAAATGTTAAAGTAAAAGGAGATAGATAAACATAGGGTTCTTATCATAGCCAAGAGAAGCCTATGATGGCATGATGACTAAATATAATATGGTATCCTGGATTGGATTCTGAGGACAGAAAAGGACATTAGGTAAACATCTGAGTAAACTACAGACTTTAGTTAACAATATGGATCAGTATTGATCCATTAATTGTAAGAAATGTACCATATCAGTGTAAGATGGTAGTAATAGGGAAACTGGGTTCAGGGTATATGGGAACTGTCTTTACTAGCTGCTCAATTCTTCTGTAAAACTGTTCTAAAAACTGAAGTCTATTTTAAAATGAAGAAGAAAATGATCTTTCAGCCTACAAAATATCCCTGGCATGGGGACAGGAAGGAGTCAGTTTGTCAATGACCTTTTTCTGAAAGAAGTGACTTGTTGTTAAATGCCATGTTTGTGGCTCAATCATCAGTTCCTGTAGTGATGCTGAGCTCTTGCTTGCTTTTCCTGGGTTGATTTTTGGCAGGCGGCTGCAGCATTTGTGCACTGATTATCATTTTGAGATGCATTGTCAGTAACCGGGGCATATAATGGATCTTCATCTCTAATTACTCTTCTCTCCACAGGTGTCTGGAATGGGTCCAGAGGGGAGTTCACACACCCTCCGCTTGGATGGGATGGAGAGACAGTATGCATCCTTACCCAGGTAGACCACTGAGGGGCCTCCCCTAACTAGCTAACCTGTGAACAAAGTCTTTAGAGCAATCTATGTGAAATAAAAATCTGGCTTTGAAATAGAGAATATGTTAAAATTTTACCTTACTGCTTTCTTCTACAGCCCTAGTGCCATTTTCACAGCTGTACTAATAATTGAAGCACTTGTGGGTTACTTTTTAAAGGGAAAATATAGTATATCACTGCAATTGAACATGTCAGCAAGAATATCAGATACAGAATGGAAATCCTAAGCCATTGCTATAAAAATGATATTGAACATCCTGCACCAAGTTTAGAGACAATAAAACAGTAAATCCTTTGTCCTACGAGTTGCCCACAAGGAAGGGCAGGCCAACCTTAAGCTTGGAGTTCCATGTGGGTGTTAAAAAGCAGGGGAGAATGTGAAGCTGGGAAGTCGCTCCTGGCTTGAATTGGAATCTGACTGTTCTCAAGGCAATAAGCAAATATTGCTGAGAGGCACAGACCCAGAGGGGGAAGGAAACAACTGCGTGGGAAAAGTTCGCTTGGTGATTCCGCCTAACATGATCCACTTATGCTGTAACTAGACACCCCTAAAAATGAGATACAATTCTCAGACACTTGTGCTGTTATCTGCAAGATGAATGGTAATTTTAGTCTGCTATCAGTAGCCCATGACAAAGAGGAAACCTTTCCAGGATTACATACAGTCCAACTACTATGGGAGTTAAATGAGTTGAGAGTGTGAGAATTAGCGAGTCCAAAAAAGAAACAAAGAAAGGTTGACACCAGCCAGACAACCGAAACAGAGTATCACCTTTTCAAGGGGTAAAGGGAGGACCCCAAGTAGAGCTGCTTTGTCGTCAAAGCTGAGCTGTTGAAGTGCTAACTCAGAGATGGAGTTACTGTTTAGAGTTGCACGGGGGCTATACTTCTGTGTGTGAATTTACAAAAATAACATTCAGAACATTACAACAGGCATAGCCTAAATGATCATCTGCTCTTATAAATAGTAGGTTGATTTTCAAAAGTAGTAAAATCTCAAATCTAGCAGAGAACTAATTTTTAGCACATTAGCGCTCTATGATTAGGCAGCATACCCAAAATACAGTATTTTAAACGCTTCTATACAACTGTATTATATTTATCTCCCTGTTTTCTTTTTTTCATATGTTGTCTCATAGTTGCTTTCTCTTTTTCTCATCCGTGATTTTTTTTCCTCTCCCTATTTTTCTCTGGCCTAGTATATTGTTTTCATTTTAAAAATGGAAGTAGTCTCCAAAATTCATTTTAAATATAAGATTTCTGGCTTTCACTGTTGAAGTGTATGGAAATTGTGGTTAAGGCAGATGGAAAGTATATGTTCTTATGGGGGGGCGGGGGAACTGGAAACAGTTTAATGTCTTCCTGGCCAACTTGCATTCTAAGTATAGAAATGGATTTGTTTGGTACAAATCAAAAGCACAGAAATAACGCTAGAATTTCGTGTTTCACTCGTTCATTCATTCCCCATATAGCTAGTGATCACCTTCTGTGTATCAGGACCTGAGAGTATGGAGACTGGAGATGTAGTCCCAGTTCATCCTCAGGACTCTCTCATTTAGTAAAGGAGGCAGGCAAATCGACCTTTTAGGATAGTGCAACAAATGCTCACATTAGTAACATGAAGTCCTCGAATTTCTACCTCCTGTTTATTTTTGCTAATAAGTCCTGAAATGCTTGATCATGGCTGACTCTAAACGAAAGTCTATTTTAGGATTAAACACTGCAGAAGGAGTTTTCTGACCAAAGCAATACATTTATGCTGTTTGTTGCTCTGGAGCTGTCATCAGTGTATGAATTGACAAAATCCTGCCAGCCCCCAGAAAATAAACCATAGCTGAAAGGGAAGCATCTCAGACTGAAAATAATTTTGGCAAAAAGTCCACTCACACACATACACAATGGTAGGAGTGATTCGTTGCATGTGCAAACAGACCTCGGTAGCTACCTGGCAACCAGCAGTTGCCATGATGGAGAATAAATAGGGCTCAGACAAATGCAGTGACATCCCTGGCACAGTTTTTAAACGGGGAGCTCAAACTCGAGTTCCCGTCTCAGTGTCTAAAAAGGAGAGGCAAAGCTTCCTCATAGGCAGGGCATCCCAACCCATGGTGGGGGGGGGGGGGCCCGTGTTTATCCAACGAGACGCAGAGTGCAGGGATGAGAGGACACACTGCTGTCTTCTGAGAAGGTACACAGACTCAGCTCTGGGTGCCAGTGACATTCACCCTTGTTTTCTTGTCCCCCACCCCCCGAGATTTTACTGTCCACTTAATTGAATCACGCCAGCTCTGCTGCTCTCTCCATTGGCCAGCAGAGTGAGATAAGCATGTCTCTGTAGGCACCAGATCCATCTTTGTCACAGAGGCAGGGAGCTTTAAAATATTTATGGAGTTAAATTTTTAATTAAAAGTAGGAAAAATTCTATCTATAGGAAGTCGGTGGCCAACCTTATAGGGGATTTAATATGCTACTGACTGATTTGGTTCCTATGTTGTTTGCAGAGAGCATCACAGGAGCTTTTAAAATAAACTCAATAATGTTGCCAAATTTAGAGCCATTGACATAGAAAGAAAATGCCATGCAGTGCATGGAGTAGGTGAGGAGCCCTGGTCAAGGGGCCCCCTCCTATGCTTTCATGGAACTCTGTCATCTTTAAAGTAGGCCCATGCAGTCTGCTGCCAGGCTAAATGACATTTCACAAAATAAAGCCAGAGCCTTGGCCAGCACAGGAAAAAGACAATTCCTAACACTAGGTAGTTATGAGTTGCCCAAGGCTAAGGGCTAAGCGATGTTAAGTGTTATGGTTTAACAATGTTAAATTTTCTGCCTCCAAAGAAAAAGTGACTTTATTTCTTTTCTCCAGAGGGTGCTGTTTTGGAAAGCAGAGTGTGGTTGTAATACAGCCTCATTAGTAAACACCAGGTCTTTACCATGGCCAATGTTTTACCAGCCTGTAGCCCCCAGTTTTCTTTGGGGGTAAATAGAATGAAATCAGCATTTCCTTATTCTTGCCTGACGCAAGTTATTATTCGCCCTAGGTTAGTAGGGAAGTGGCTGTTTCCTAGGCCGCTATGATGTGCAAACATCAATGTATGCATTTTTGCAAAGGGCTTCTCTTTCACTCCAGCCCCTTTCACTGCCAGCCCCTTTCAATCCTCCCAGGCCCTGTTCTGATTTTATAGGCCTCCTCACAGTCAGTCCCTTCAGCAACGAACTCTCTGCTCTCGCATCTCCAGCCTCCTTCATTCCCACCTGGCCCATCCTTGCCCCATGGGACCCCACAACCCCCTTGTCTGCAGAGAACTCAGTGCATCAGCACATGATGTCACTCTTCCAGGCTTGTAACCAAGTGCAGAGGCCTAAGGAGAGGGCAAAAAGGCGCTTCATCTCTTCTGTGGCTCTACATACTTGGGCAGCGAAAGGTTGCTGAAGAAACTCATAAAACTGCATTCATCAGTTCCACTACAAAATTCACATTATGCAGCACCAGCTGGGCCCCTGCTGCTGGCCAGCAGTCCTTTTAGTCATGTTGTCGACTCCCCTGACTATCCCACAGTGGCCGTTCCAACCCTTTTCCACTCCTGTTAAGTTCTGCAAAGATGACTAAGCTCCCCAAGCCCCGTCTCTGGAAATGACCTCACTTCCTTTCCTTTACGACCTAGAGGCATTCCACATTAGCCCCTCAGCTTCTGCTCTCTGCAGTCCGGTCCAGACTCCTGTGTCCTCTCTAGCACACACTTCCCACAGGGACACAATGAGGGCCTGGCCTTGGAGCAAGGCCACAATTATAGCCTGAGCTCTGTCCTTATCACCTGTGTAGCCTTGGGCAGAGATCTAATTGCTCCAGGCTCTGTTTTCTTATCTGCAAATTGGGGATGATATTAGGGCCTCCATATAGTGCTGGTAGGAGTATTAAATATAATAATATAAGCAAAACCTTCAGTAAAGAGCCTGACATATTTGAAAGATCTTTTTTTCTTGTTAGCTCATTTTTATTTTGTCTGTGGGGAAGAAGTGTTACTGTCTGTAATGAGGCAAACCTGCACACCAGAGCTCATTCTCACTGGCTTCTTGGAGACCTGGTGTCACCAACTCCCCTTCTCCTGGCTGCATCTCTAAGCCCCCGGCAGTTGTCTTCCTCTCCCTGCCCGCTGTCAGCAATGCACAGGCTCAGCTGCATAATTTGCCCTGTGGAGAAGGGGAGAGCCAACACCTGCATGGAGAGAAGCTGGGGTGTGAGCTGAAGCCAAAGGATTAGCCGATTCCAGGGAAGGACCAGCAGTCCAGATGGTTGAGAACAAGAGGACATGGCAACTAATGTGACCAGAGTGAGACTCTGTGCTGATGCACATGCAGGAGACAGAGTCCTTATAGATATAAGATGCTGTCTTGGGTTTAGGCATGAGGCTGGGCCCCTGTCCAACAAGACTTGGGTACGGGCCTAGTCTTGCCCCAGTGGTGGAAGCCACACCCAGTGTGAGTTAACCAGGAAGGCTGAGCACGATGCTCTAGCTCCCAGGGTAGACAGGGTGTGGTAGTTGCTGTAAAGATGCTGCTAAGATACTCCAGTCGGCCTAGGATGGAGCAGTGCTGAACACACAGCTGCCAGGACTCACAGATGAGCAGGTGGCGGGACCACTCCATGAACTTGACTCTCACCCATCAGAGGAAAACGAAGACCTTCCCTCAATCCTCCTTCTTCCTCCAATTCCCACATTTCCTACTTGAGGAAAAAGTGGCCTGTACCTGTTGGCTCTATTTCCATACAACGCACTCACACTGCAGCCTCTTGCCACACCTCTAATACTTCCGCTCAGTTCTGCTTCCGGCCCTTTCCTTTGTGCAGACTCTCTCCGAGCAGTCTCCTACATTCCCATGGATTCAGTTCTCGTCACTGTGATGATGACTCACTTCCTACCTCACTCTTTTTGTAACCCAAGTTACAACCTCCAAGACACCTCAAATCCCCATGCCAAACCCCAAGCCATCCTTCTTTGGCTCTTCTTCCTTTTAACTTCCGTCACAGACACTGAAACCACCCTGAATGAGGTTATGATTCTTCACTGCTTCTTACCACCCCCACTGGATTATAAATTCCTCAAAAAGAAGGACTTTATTTTATACCCATCATTTTTTACACTAATCACCAGAGCCTAACATAGGACTATGTATATAGTAGGTTCTTAATACATTCATTAATTCTTAATACAGATAAGAATATATTTGTTATCATACAAGAAGTTATGGAAAAGAAATCCTCCCAAGTGTTCTTAACAGTTTGTTTGGGGGGCACTATTTTTCAGTATAAGTAATGATTTTTCCATGGGTATGTATGTCTCTTTTGCCTGGAATCAGTAGAAGTCCAGACTTCTGAATAGTTAACCCTTATTGAGCACTTACTATGTGCCAAGCACTGTTCTAATACCTTTGCATCTACTGACTTGATGCTCCCAGCAACCCTATGACTCAGTATCAACCTTATTATTATCCCCATCTCAGAGGCAAGGGCACAGGCATCGAGAGATTAAGTAAAATTGCCCAGTTCAACAGCTGCAAAGTGGCAGAGCTGAGATTTGAACACAAGCAGTCTGGTTGCAAGTCTCTTAACCATTGCAGCTAAGGTTGTCCAGCTCAGAGTCAGAGCCTTACTCTGAGATTATCACACTCACTAAACTGTAAGTGCCTTTGAGGACAGGGACTGGGTCTTATTCATCTTCGTGTATGACACAGAACATTACTAATATACAGGTTAAGTAATGCCTTTCAACTGTCTCTGTAATGCTGTCATAAAATCAATTCTCCCATTCCCTCGGGTTTTTCATTTGAAATATGAACAATTTAATGCGTAATTGCAGATGAACATTAAGCAATGTACTTTGCCTACCAAAAAGAGAATCCTGTTTTGTTAAAACACTCCTGAGAGACAAAAAAGCGGTGTCTGCACATTGGTACTTTAGTCCTTGAAGATTAAGAATAATATCTACCCAGAAGAAAAAAGATTACAATAAATTTCCTGGTGGAGGGCTGCACGAGCACTCCCGTGGAGAGAAGGACTCCCTTTCCTGAGACTCGTGAGGAATGAAGTCCTGCACAGGCCGTATTGGGCTTTCAGCCCTGATGTTGCCCTCACCCATACAACCTAAGTTTCTTGAGAGAAAAAAAAACAACAATGTCTCTCGGAACATCTCCAGCCGCTTTCAAGTTCGCCTCGTAATGAGAAGCAGCATACTAGAGCTGGTTTTGGATAGAAAGAGCAACATTAGAAGGCAACAATGTCTCTCGGAACATCTCCAGCCGCTTTCAAGTTTGCCTCGTAATGAGAAGCAGCATACTAGAGCTGGTTTTGGATAGAAAGAGCAACATTAGAAGGAGCAAACAGCTTATGCTTGCTTCCTAGGAACCCAAAATAAATTCGCTTTCTGTGTGTTCCCAGTGTTTTCATATCGGGCATGTTTATGTTCAGATCAGAACACGCGTTAGAACATACTCCGCTTTAACGTTTCGGCTGGTTCATTTTGTTGGTTTCAGCTTTCTCGTCTACATGTGCTTTCACCCATCCTCGGGAAGACTCCAATCACAAGTGCACAGCTAACTTTGACACTTGCAGCATGCACACTGTCTACTACATTATGTTGTCCCCAGAAGCAGCTTGTCTGGGCATCCTCTGTGTCCTTTTCTGTCATTTACCTCACTGCTTATAGGTGCTCTCCTCAGATTTCTCTTCTTCCCTTTTCCGGTGAACCTCTGCTCTGCTCCCTGTTATTGAATTTTCCTTTGCCGACCTTGCATTATTTTGTAGCACTTGCTAAGCAGATGGCAGTGACATTCAAGTTCAGCAAAGATTTCCAGCAATGCCAAAGTGCTGGTCTTTTGCTGGAGCTAATCTAGACAGTAATTAAATGAGTTCAGTGAAAACCTGAGCAATCAGAACGTTAGGTGTATATGTGTGTGGTGTGTATCTGGGTGGGGGCAGGGGCTGTAGCAGTTGGCAAAGTCTCCGTGGTCAGTGTGTCAAATAAGATGCTTCAGGAGAATATCACTGCTCCCTGCAGTGACGGCGGCTGCACGAATGTTCTACCAGAGGTTAAGGTCATTTCAGCTGTAAGTACTTTTCTGCTGACCTTCAGACAAGGTCTGTCATACTCCATCTAGATGCTGCAAATCCTTGGCCAGTCTCTCTGACCCCTTCCTAGTGGTGCAACTTGATCTGAACCATCATTCTCACTAGGAAAATCCTCCTTTCTGTGCTTGTGGCTAAGATTGCTGCTCTGACTTTGCAGGAATTCTAAGATGATCTGAAGAACTTGTCTAGACTGTATGTTCCACACTGGTGTATGACAGAGTTCAATGCTTTTTGAAAATCAGTGAAGCTCTTTTACCCCACCAGATTAAGCTTTCTCCTCAGGTTCCCTGTTAAAAATCTAGTCTCTAGTTTCCCTTCCCAGTAGAGTCAGCTGCCTGTTGGTCTGGCCCCCTGACACCACCTCAGTCTTCATGCTGAGGACAAAATGATGAATTAGCAGTGATTTAATTCTTTGTGAGATTAAGATGTCTCCATTGTCAACTCAAACTTCCTGAAAATGCAAAAAGCCCTAGCATGTAATATCGCTTTAAGATGCCAAACAGCTGAGATCAGGGGGTTAATGCTACTGCCATTTCATTTTTATGTCACTTAGTTCCTCGGATAAAAGTCCATTTTAATCAAACTTTTCATCATTTCCTCATAGCTAATATATCCTTGATGCCAGTTAGAATATTTGATATTAATTATTCAGTCGAAGGCCTCCATTATGAGTTTAGTTTGAATATTAGTGATTTAAAACATGTTAAGACCTATTACAGTACTGATGTCCCCAAAGTCGTTTTAACTGAATCTTGATGGACCACATATTGAAATTCCACAGATTTTTACTTTTTCCCTCATTTTCCATAGACATCTCTCAACTGTTACATATTTGTTGGCTAAGTGCTCTTTTTAGAGGAAGAGTATGTGCCTGCTATTTGAAGAGTGCCAAATCTGACATTACCATGGACTTGAAATGTGTTAAGCTTGGTTAGCTGACTTTCATGTTTTCCCTCCTGCACATATCTAAAGGAGTCTTAGCATTTGTTTCCCACTTCTTCAGCCAAAAGAAAAGAAGGTTGTTTTGTGCCTAGGCATCTGCTTAATTTAGAGCATTCTATTTCTCATTTCTCATATACTTTGTAGTTCTCAGTGTTTTCCCATTTTATTGCCATTCTACCATCTGCCTCCCAGTGCTCATTGCCCTGGAATTATGGGGGTGATTTTCTCAACAGTGCTAAACTGTTCTGCACTGTGTACACTCCCATTCTGCACCCACCTCCCCCATCTTCTATATCACTCCAGCCATTTGCTACTGCCCCTTGGCCCAGGTTCCTGGGTTTGCTGTATACAGGTGTCCTGGTATCAACCTACTGCAGGCAGGGACACTATGAATAAACTAAGTGTGCTAATTCATTATTATATCTGATTTGTATGTTTGTGAGGCCTCTGCTTTGTGATTATTTAAAATTACATTAAATGACTAAGACATGTAAGCATCTTGGATAAAAAGTTAGTACCTCACCAAATGCATGAATACATGATATTATTTACCCAAAGTAATTAACAGTAAAATCTCTAGATTTATTTTTCATTTTTATATACGAGGACCTGCATGGAAATTGATTCAAAGATGTCAATCGTATTTAAAGAGAAAAATTCAAGTAAGAACAATTAAGGTAGGGAGAGGGTAGTCATTATGATGGTCCTTTAATAAAAGAGAAAATTCATTCTCAGAGTGACAGAATCAGAATAAGAATTCAAACCCAGGTCTTTCTGGGTGTTTTTTATTTTACTTTACTACACCACTAACACTGACAAGTTAAGGAGAGGTTGGAATATATCACCTTTTTTCGCAATTAATATGAGTTCATGGGACAGAAGATATCTTAGACTGTATTGAAAATACATTTAAGTTCTTGTGAACATCTTCTAGGATTCCAAAGAAAATGGAAAATGTTGGGCCCGCCCGGTGG
>NW_007726260.1:861346-863362 GCF_000696425.1 Galeopterus variegatus | reverse complement strand
AAAAAAAAAAAAAGAAAATGGAAAATGTTGAAATCTGCATGTTATGAAAATAATAAAATACAAGAAAAATAGATTAAAAAAGAAAATGCTTTTGAGTTACATCATTTTTATTCTTAGATCACTATGCTGTTTTCCCTAAGTAAAAACAAGATGGCCACATTTTCCTTACAATTATTCTGTTTCTATTGGGAGCACAAGTAGGGATGTGAATGGCCTCCCTCAGGCTGTGCTACGTACCCCGCATGTGTGGACCAGCCTCACAGCCCCCAGGTCACATTCTGTACTGCTCTTCCACAGAAACACTTGTAACGGGGCATAGGAGAAGGAACCAACATTTGTTGAGTCTTTATTATGCTCCAGGAACTCTGGTAGGTACTTTATGTCACCTCATTTATTTCTCGTGACAATCCTGACATAAATATTATTATCCCTATTTTATGGATGAAGACACTGAGGCTCAGAGATATAAAATGGTGTAGTCAAGACTGCACATATAATAAGAGGCAGAGTGGATTCAGTCTAGTTCTTTCTCCCTCTGAGAACTCTGGGCTGTCCACTCCATCAAGTTGCCTTGTGCTGGGCTGGCTGTAAAACAGGTAGGAGAGAAGCCTTCAGTGACCCGCCTTCACTGAGGCAGCCCACACTGTTCTGATCCCATCCTAAAGCACTGCAGTATATAACTCAGGGACATTTACTATGAACAAACCCCTAGGAGGCATGAAAAATTACTAAGAATGGCAGCCACAAACCACAGAGCTCTCCTTAGCATATTTAAACACCCAGCTCCTTCCAGCTGAAATATCTTTTAAACAGTGCTCTCTCTCTTTTTTTTTTTTTAGGACTGCCTCTGTGTTATGCTAGTGGGTTAAAATATATATACCAGTTGGTTCCACTTCAGCGATTTTCATAGCCAGGAAAGTATCATTGGTTCTTTCATGGTATAGTCCTGGCAGATCCTTAGGGGACATGGCTGAGGTGCAAATGCCAGAGAACTGTGCAAGGGTTGCTTCTACTGCCTCTGCTGCTTCAAGCTCAGAGAAGAGAGCTCTGGCAGTCAAGTACCGTGGAGGTGCCACACAAGCACCATCTGTGCCCTGGATCTCATGTGACACAGGCCCCACAACCTCAGTCATTGTGCCAGGAAACACCTTGGTCCAGCTCCATTATTTCCAGCAAAGGCAAACATTTGTGGTACAAATGTGAGAAGGGTTGGTACAAAAAGAGCAGCCTCCAGGATGTGTTTCTGCTTATATTCCAAGTCTTCAATTAAGCCTAGAGAGAAGCGGTTGGAGCTTGTCCCAATAGAAGGTTGTCCCACTCGACAATCAGCAGAACTGACCCTATGGTTGAACATGGAATGACATGTTAAATAGGTAGGAAGCTGGGAATTCTCACTGGCCACTCGCCACCAGCAATACACTCTGGGGCATCATTAGTACCCTTTAAACTTGGCCATTGCTCTAAAGTGAAGACAGGGTAGTGACTGCTCAGATAAGGTTTCTGCCCACTAATTGCTTACTTGTAGCTGAGGCTAATGCAGACCCATTTCCAGAAATGATAGTGTCTGACAGCCTGGTTTTTATACAGTGCTGGAAAGAGCTGTAATTGTTGCAGCAGAGGTTTAGGATGGAAAGTAAACATGTTGAGCTATTTTGAGAAGGAATTTGTCACAGTGAAGTTTTTCTTTTTCCCCTGGAAACAGTCATATAAAATCAGGACAGAGTTTGTATCCGGCTTCTTGATCACTTTCCATTGATATGTTGATGTCTTTGACAATTTATACTAAATGGTCCACATTGTACAACAACCTTTTATAGATTTTCCGACATCAAAATCAGGTCCATGTTTGAGACAGAACTTCTAGTCAGTGTTTTATATGAGTAATTTCCGGATGTGCTGCCTGTAATGTGGCCAAGATTATGTGATGACTGCCTTCTGTGGGTCGGTTATAGAGAAGTCACTTATGTTACCACCTTGTCAACAGCTTGAATTCCTCAGTTTGTCCTTTTGCTGGTC
>NW_007726260.1:859726-860458 GCF_000696425.1 Galeopterus variegatus | reverse complement strand
AGTGTGCTGACCACCTACTCAGTTCGGTACACTCTGCAGGCCCTGAGGGTACCATGACAGGCTCGCACAGACACAGCCCCTGTCCTCAGGAGCCTATAATCCAGTGGAGAAGACAGTAACTGTACAATCACAAAGAAGACATAAAATTGCACATGTGATTCAAGAAAATAGAATGTGAAATTGGACCAAATCAGGGGAAGAAGTGAGACATGAGTTATGATCTGAAAGAGGTTATTAGACAGAAGAAATAAGAAAAATTCCAGGCAGAGAGAACAACACATGCAGAGGNTGACAGATTTGAGGTGTCTTTCAGACCTCCAGAAGGTGACCACTGAAATATACAGTAGAGATGGGTCAACGTGCATGGGAATGGCAGTGGCTGACCCAGGGTGTCAGACAAATGTGCATTCATGAGAACTGGACAAAATACTCCAGAGCATGTCAGGGGTGATGCTGCAATAAACCACCGAGTCTCATACTCAGAAAGTACAGAAAGAGGCAAGTGGACTGGGCAATTTGCAGAGGCCTGGGTACCAGTCTGTGGTTGCAACATGTCTTTACTGCTTGTATGGCCAGCAAAGGCTTATCTATCACTGTCTATGTAATTTCATTCTGGAAATGATATTTTTCTTAAGTAGGAAGAATTGGTGACTTAATGTCATCTGGCATTCTGTGACTACACATAGCTCTGACCCCATAAAGCATAAGCATGAGGGAAAGAAGAAACAGTGG
>NW_007726260.1:858476-859182 GCF_000696425.1 Galeopterus variegatus | reverse complement strand
GTCCGTGTATTAGAAACCTAATCCCCACTGTGATAGTGTGAAGAGCGTAGGAAATCCTTATGATAATTGAAAGATGGGGCCTTGAAAAGGTGATTAAATTGTAAGGACCATTCCCTAGTGAATGGATTAATCCATTTGATCGTTTAATGGTGGTTGTGGCTGTGGTTCTGATGGCTTTAAAGGAGAGCGCATGAGAAGCTCTCTCTGCTTCTGCCACTCTGCCATGTGACACTTGCATCACTGTGGATTTACCACCAAAAAAGGCCCTCACCAGGTGTGTTCCCTTGACTTTGGACTTCCCAGCCTCCAAGACTGTAAGCAAGAAATATTGTTTCTTTACAAATGACCCACTTTCAGGTTATTTATGTTATAAGCAGCAGAAATGGACTAATACAGAGGGGAAGGGAACAGAATGGAAGAAAAGAAAGTGAACAATAAAGTAAATGGGCAAAAGGTAAAGAATTGGTGGATTTGGTAAAGGATATAAAGAGTTCCTTGCACTATTGTTGCTACAACAGTAACAAGGAATAGTGAAAGTTGTCATAATTTTCTAGTACAAATTCAAAAGTAAAAAAAGTCCTCATTCTAGTGCCCTAGGCTGATCCTCCCTGAAGCAGACTCTGAGACAAGGATTTGAGTGCATGTGATTTTATCTGGAAAGCAATCCCAGGAAGGGGAGTGAGGAAGGGGAGGGAAGAAAGACAGG
>NW_007726260.1:856058-858168 GCF_000696425.1 Galeopterus variegatus | reverse complement strand
GATTTTATCTGGAAAGCAATCCCAGGAAGGGGAGTGAGGAAGGGGAGGGAAGAAAGACAGGATATGTGCATTGATGAGCAGGTTACTGCTACAGTCAGGGGTGGGGGGTGATCCAGTTCTGCTAGGGCCTTCTGGAAATAGTATGGAATGCATTCATACCTTGTCCCATCTGAGGTGCAGGAATCTTGGAGTACTTATCTTTCAAGTCCCATTATCATTGGCTAAGGGTTGCTTGTAAGGTGCCAGCTTCCCAGTACTTCTGCCTGTCCCGTGCACTGGCAACAGAAAGCCTCAAGCCAAGAAGCACACATACTTGGATCCCAGTGGACCATGAGTGCCAAGCAATAGGGTGGAGCACAGCAGGGTTACTACAGCTAGTGAGTGTGAAGTCCCAGGGTCAAAGCGGATCAGTTCTGGTTGCCTTTCACAAGAGAAAAACATATAATTACTAAATAGCCCCAGACGGTCTTGATGTCTTCACTTTATTTTTGGAGCAGGTGTTCTGTGAATTAGCCTTGTCTTATATGGAACACAATGAATACCAACAGCATCAACAGAACAGCCCAACAGAGTGACGCTGAGAATGTATTTCTGGTTTCTCTTTGTTTCCCTCAAATATACAATTCAGGGGCCGGCCCAGTGGCGCACTGCGCTAGTGCGCCGCTTGGGAAGTGTGGAGGTGCTCCCGCCGAGGGTTCGGATCCCACATACAGACCGGTCCCCGCTCACTGGCTGAGCGAGGCGCGGGGGGCAACACCGAGGGTTGCGATCCCGTTGCCAGTCCCGGTCCGGTACGGGGGCGACACTGAGGGTTGCGATCCGTTGCCGGACACAGAAAAAGACAAAAAAATATATATATACAGGCTGAGAATGTATTTCTGGTTTCTCTTTGTTTCCCTCAAATATACAATTCATCAAAATGATGTAAGATCTTTGACAAGTTCATTTTCTGTCGAGCCCATGCTCAGACATCACTGGAATACAGCAGCACCTCTGGGACACCTCTGGGATTACAGAAACCTTCAAGAAAATGGAAATTTTGTACTAAGGTGCCTGATCAGGACGCCCATTAATGAACGATGGTGGTTTGAGTGTCTGCAGTTAGTTTACTTATGATCATGGCTGAAAACACACATGAGGTAAAGTTTTGCATAGATTTCAACATGGCTACCTTTGCTCCAATTAAGAACGGTAGGAACTTGGCCAAATGCAGGGATTAGTCTTGTGGCCCCAGTCATGTGGCTCCTTTGGTCTCCACAGTCTCACCTTAACATTAGGCTTTATGCTAAATACCAATGTTGTATCCATGAAGGCAGTAAAACTGGATTAATCACATTCAATTCAATTAAGACACTTAGGCTGATCTTCTTAGAACAAAGAATATATGTCATAAGTCAAGCAGGCTACAGGATAAATTCCTAAAATGTAATTATCAGGCCACAGAATGAGAATATGTTTAAAGTTTCTGATATGTATTGCCAGATTGAACTCCAAAAAGGTTGTACTGATTTACATCCCCACCAGCACGGAGTATAAATATTTTTTAAAATCTATATCAATTTAATATGTGAAAAAGTAACAATTATGATCACAAAATTTTAATTTGGAATTTCTTTACTTTTAGTGAGGTTGAAATTTCCTCACATATTTATTTGAATTTATATGTTTTTTTCAGCCTGTTGTAGTTTATCTGTTTGCATATCATTCCTGTCTAGGTGTTTATCTTTTTCTTCTTGATTTATTAAAGCTCTTCATATATTAAGGACATTAACACTTTTTCATATTTAAAATTCTTTTTTTTTTTTCCTTTTTGTCTTTTTTCGTGACCAGCAACGGACCGGGACCGGCAACAGATCGCAACCCTCGGTGTTGCACCCGCACTTCGCTCAGCCGGTGAGCGGCCGGTCTGTATGTGGGATCCGAACCCTTGACGGGAGCGCCACCGCGCTCCCAAGCGGCGCACTGTAGCAGTGCGCCACCGGGCCGGCCCCATATTTAAAATTCTTTTAACTTTAAATTGTGTTTATGGTAAATGGAAATTTATAATTTTATGTTAAATCTTTAATCTTTTGCCTTATGATTGATTCTTCTACTTTTATGTTCAAAAAGT
>NW_007726260.1:852923-855777 GCF_000696425.1 Galeopterus variegatus | reverse complement strand
GCGCCACCGCGCTCCCAAGCGGCGCACTGTAGCAGTGCGCCACCGGGCCGGCCCCATATTTAAAATTCTTTTAACTTTAAATTGTGTTTATGGTAAATGGAAATTTATAATTTTATGTTAAATCTTTAATCTTTTGCCTTATGATTGATTCTTCTACTTTTATGTTCAAAAAGTTATCTCTGTATTATCTTCTAGTTATTTTATGATTTCATTTATTTGGACACTTCTGTGACACGAATTCATTGAACACACTTGTCATCCTAAGCAGTAATGAACTTTCATAACATAGTTTCAAGCAACATCAAATGTGATATTGGTATAATCATAAGGAATATGTGGTGGTCTTGACATCCATGCTAACCAGCTTTGGAGAAACATTATGGAAAATATCTGTGTGGTTTATTGTTGCATCAGCCAGAGTCAACTTACATCTTGCTCTTACTGCAGTTATGTCCTGTGTCAGAAAGCAAATGTCCTGGGGCATTCGACCTAGACTCCTGGAATGTAATGCACCACCACTTTTCAGTGTCCTGGGAATCATCAAGATCACCCAAATGGGCTTCTTTCTTAAGGTGGCACTTCTTCTTGCAAAATATGTACTCTTCTTTTTGACCCTCTGCCAGCTGATGTGACCTTCTGCCACGTGAGCAAAGTGTACCTGTTGAACTGACACATCTACCCCACATCTCCTGGAACATGCATTCCTGTGCTCCTCAGATCCAGTTGATAAGAACTTTAGGTGTCCTCCTCAAAGACAGCATTTATATGATTGGGAGTTTCTCTTTTAATTTCTCTGAGAAAGAGATGCAGTTTTGCTGGAAGGAAACTTGTCTTGAAGATAGTATATGTGTTAATTTGGCTAAACTCAAAGGAACCATGAGAGGAGGTTTTCTTAATCTGGGGTCTGTGCATATCTAAATTGTCCATTGATTGGTTTCAGGGGATCCTCAAAGTCCTTGAAATTACATGCCAAATAGTTTTTTAAATATTTTGTATGTATTCCTGGGGGAGGGGGTAAGCTTAGAGAGTTTTGTGACACAATAAGCTGAAGACTTACTGAGAGGAATTTACTTTATACCCTTTTTAAAGGGGTCATTTTTTAAAATTCTTACATTGTGGTTTCTATGTGACTACTTTATTTTTTTTTTCAACAGAACTACAAGGCCTTCATGGAGATTATTTTATTTGTAAAAATTTATGAGAAGACAATATCCAAACAGTAGCTTACTACTGTAAGAGTAACTTCAATATCAGAACAAATGTAATAGTTTTAGCAAGAAGCCTTGCTGTGGCCTGCCTTTCAGCCCCACACAGCATAGTGCATGTATACACTTCTACTCTGCACACTGCCTTTTGATCTGCTGTTAAAGAGAACAGAACCTTCCTAGTATATAAATTCNTTTCTCTTTTAATTTCTCTGAGAAAGAGATGCAGTTTTGCTGGAAGGAAACTTGTCTTGAATATAGTATATGTGTTAATTTGGCTAAACTCAAAGGAACCATGAGAGGAGGTTTTCTTAATCTGGGATCTGTGCATATCTAAATTGTCCATTGATTGGTTTCAGGGGATCCTCAAAGTCCTTGAAATTACATGCCAAATAGTTTTTTAAATATTCTGTATGTATTCCTGGGGGAGGGGGTAAGCTGAGAGAGTTTTGTGACACAGTAAGCTGAAGACTTACTGAGAGGAATTTACTTTATACCCTTTTTAAAGGGGTCATTTTTTAAAATTCTTACATTGTGGTTTCTATGTGACTACTTTATTTTTTTTTTTCAACAGAACTACAAGGCCTTCATGGAGATTATTTTATTTGTAAAAATTTATGAGAAGACAATATCCAAACAGTAGCTTACTGTGTTGAAGAGTGACTTCAATATCAGAACAAATGTAATAGTTTTAGCAAGAAGCCTTGCTGTGGCCTGCCTTTCAGCCCCACACAGCATAGTGCATGTATACACTTCTACTCTGCACACTGCCTTTTGATCTGCTGTTAAAGAGAACAGAACCTTCCTAGTATATAAATTCTAGAAAGAATTTGAAATGGCATCAAATGACTATATATCCCCATTTTCTCCCTTCCCACTATCACACCCACCAGCAACGTGAAATACAGAACCTGGTTAAGTTTCAGGGGCCAGATTTGTGTGTACCCCAGTCTACCTAGAATACGATTTACACATTCTGCTATCTTCCCAGCTTTTGAAAAATAACATCCTGTTCTCATCCCCAGAAAGTAGAGAGGGAAAAGAAGTGTTCATGAGAATGAGCAGGCAACAACCTCCATCAGAGCAAGTACTGTCGATTCCACTGTAAATTATTAGCAAGATAAAACCACGGGAAATCCAAAGAAAGTAAAATATTAATATTAAACCATAGCCACCCCTGCCATATATAATTTAGATAAATAATCCATTTCATGTATGTAGGATATTGTAATAGAGTTGCTCATGTGCCACTGGCAACAGTTTATATTTGAAAAGAACAGAAACATTAGCTGCTGATGGCGGGCAAATGTATTTTATTCATTCTTATTCTTAAAAGCCAATGTCTTCAACTAAAATACTGATCAATGGCTAAACATGTAAGGGCTGCTATATTTTTGTCTCATAATATGGATTTGTAGCCTAATCTAGGCTTTTTTTTTTTACCTTTTTGCCTAATGGTGGGATATTAATAAGAGAAAGATGGTTACATAAAACATCCTCTGAATGTGAATGTTTTTTTACATATGAGTAATTTCAGGTGGCTAAAGATGGAATGAGCTAACCTGAAAGTAACAAGCTGCTCACTGTCTCAGCCAAATTAGGCTTAATGCTGAAAGGCATTCTTACTTAAGAAGTCACGAAGGCCGGGG
>NW_007726260.1:849333-851260 GCF_000696425.1 Galeopterus variegatus | reverse complement strand
AAGTGGCAGGACATATAGCACATTGTACAACATGCCAAGGAGTTTGACTCTACCCAGAAGGCCTCAGGCATGGAGGTGGTTTAAACAAGAGAGTGGTTTGATCAGATTTGCACTGTAGAAAAAAGCCCCTTGATAATTTCATGGGGAATAAATTGGAGGGACACAACTGGAATCACGAAGGGCAATGTGAAGCTGCTGTAATCCCTGTGAAAGATGCTGAGGGCCTGCCAGGAGGCTATGGAGGGGAATGCCAGGAAGGGAAGAGGCCTGTGCTGTTCAGGAGTGCACTGACCTGATGGATGGCTGGGTGGATATGGGCAGCGAGGGGAAGAGCTATGCCAAAGACAACTCTGGAGTCCAGGGCTTGGGCAGCTGCGTATGTGGAGGTGCCATTCCCCTCAGTAAATGGGGAAGGACGGGATGCAGGTTTGGGGGAAAGGCAGTGTTGTGACAGCTCTGGGTCCTAGAAGCATGATGAGATGGCACAAAAGGAACTGGAAGTCATCCATGGGAACCATCGAATGAGATTTGAAGAGTGCATTCTAAAACTGAGATTTATAAAACTGCATAATGCCTAGAACTTAAACTGAATCCCTGGAATGGTATTTTGCTTTGTTTAGTTTTTCTGCCAGAGGAAGAGATTTCAAAGATCCAGATGTCTCCAAACTGAGGATCTATCATTGCTCACCATTAAGAGAATTCAAGTGATGGGAAAGTAGCAAATTGGAAATAATCACCTCTAGAAAAGCCGACTTTTTTTTATAGGGAATATCAGTAGTTAATAAAACATCGATGTGAGTATCAGGAAATTTCTACTCTGTGTGAGAAGTAAAAAATGCACAGGTTGCAGACTAGACAAATTAACAGTTCTTTCTCTGTCAGCACTTAAAATCTATACTGCGGTTTCTTTCTATGGTATGGGGTGAAACGTGCCAACGAATTGGCTTAGATGATGTAAGTATCTGAAAATATGGAAGAAATTATATATTGGAGGAAAAGGGAGAAATTCTTATATATTAAAAGGTGTTGACAACTTCACCACAGAGTAACAAAAATATTCTTAAAGATAAAATACTTATTTTAGAATTTCAGAAACCACAGTTACAATGTTATATACCACGTGCAGCAGAACTAGTTTTTAGAAAGAAAATTGACATCAAAGTTTACTAAACCAATAACCCTTGTGGCAACATTATGGTGAAAACCTCATTCTTTAGGAATGTAAAAGGCATAAAATTAAAAGGGTGGAGAGTGCATGGATTGCCTAAAGAGAACTTAGCTAAGGCAGACAATCAACAGGACTAAACATGCCCCTCAGTGTTTTTAGCATGTCAACGTGTCAACCTGGTGCTAGTTGCACCATGGTTTCAGGAAAAGGTTTCCTGGTAAATGGCCATGAACTGCCCAGGTCTGTGCTCCACATGAGATTGTTATTCACAAGATCCAGCTGCATGTGTCTGTTAACAGGCTACCTCCACGAACTGTAGAGACAATCGCTCCTCTAGAATAATTCCAAAAAGATCTATACCAACAGTGCTCATTTGTGTCATCTGTTCTTCTCAGAGAGACCCACTGGTCATTTCTGGCGGTAAATATCCCCATTTTCTAGCATATGCCCAAATCAATAAAGACTCATTGACTTAGTGCTCTAACTAGGGGCAACTTCACATCATCTTAACATGCTGCCTGAAAATTTAACAGGAGACAAGGCCTTTCCCTTCACAGTACAGCTAGAGTTTCAAAATGGGAATTTCAGGGTTAAAATGTATATGATAATATCTTATTCTTTTCTGTGTTAATAGAGAGAAGGGGCTAGAAAGTAGGGAAGAATGGGGACCTACAGGAGCTGCAAGGGGACAGAAGCCACAGAGAAGTAAAAAAAAAAAAAAAAAGAGAGAGAGAGAGAGATGCCAAGTTGGGTGAGAAG
>NW_007726260.1:848066-848634 GCF_000696425.1 Galeopterus variegatus | reverse complement strand
AGAGAGAAAGACCAGCCATGTCATTCTTGGTCAAAAGGGTGATAAGCTTGGCGAAAGCCCCCAGGGACCCTTGGTCCCTACAGTCAATCTGTGTGAGTCAGCAGGGTCATTTACATTTCAGCACAGCTAGGCATGGACCCTGGACCCTTCTAGTGGACAGCTTGTGCCAGGAGGGGTAGCAGAAGAAGCTAAACAAGCTCTTACAAACATGGGTAAAATTCTGAAGGCTGGGCTGTGACTTCACTAATGTTTTGAAAGCAACTCTTTTGCTGGCTCACTTCGGTACTATCAATGACATCTACAAACAGTATTTCAAGAGCAATTTTCCTGCTAGAGCTGCTTTCCAGGTCACTGCTTTGCCCAAAGGAGGCCGTGTTGAGATTGAAGCAGTAGGTGTCCAAGGACCTCTCACAGAAGCATCACTGTTAAGTGGACCCAGTGTTGTCTAGTCTCGAATTTGTATTATGTTTTTAAATTAATGTCAGATTTTTACAGTTGATGAAAATATAAGTTTGACTAAAATATCTGAAGTTATTATGAAATACCATATAATAGGGATAGTTGAACA
>NW_007726260.1:845292-847663 GCF_000696425.1 Galeopterus variegatus | reverse complement strand
TTACAATTGATGAGCCTACACTGACTCATTATAATCACCCAAAGAACATAGTTTGCACTGGGGCTCTCTCTTGGTGTTGTACATTTTATGGGTTTGGACAAACGTACAATGACATGTATCCGTCATTATAGTATCATACAGAGTATTTTCACTGCCCTAGAAATCCTCTGTGCGCCTCCTGTTCATCTCTGCTCCCCATTAACCCCTGGAAATCACTGATCTTTTAACTGTCATCATAGTTCTTAATTCCAGAATGTCATATAGTTGGAGTCCTAGAATATGTAGCCTGTTAAGATTGGTTTATTTCACTTGGTAATATGCATTTAAGTTTCTTCCATCCTTTTTTTCATGGCTTAATAAAAGGCTGAGAAATATTCCATTGTCTGGTTGTGACACTGTTTATTCATTCTCCCACTGGTTGCCTCCAAGTTTTGGCAATTATGAATAAAGCTGCTGTACATATCAGTGTGCAGATTTTTGTGTGGACATAAGGTTTCAGCTCCTTTGGGTAAATACCAAGGAGTGTAATCGATGGATCATAATGTAAGACTATGTTTAGTTTTATAGAAAACCACTGAACTGTCTTTCAAAGTGGCCATACCGTTTTGCATTCCCACTAGCAATGAACGAAAGTTCCTGTTGTTCCACATCCTTGACAGTATTTGGTGTTGTCAGATTTCCCAATTTTGGCCATTCTACTATGTATAATGGTGTCTCATTGTTTTAATTTTTATTTCCTTTATGACATATGATTCAGAGTATCTTTTCATATGCTTACTTGACATATGTATATCTTCTTTGGTAAGGTGTCTATTCAGATCTTTGGCCCATTTTTTAATTGGGTTGTTTGTTTTCTTATTGTTTAGATTCACGAGTTCTTTGTATATATTGGATAACAGCTCTTTATCAGATGTGTCTTTTGCAGATATTTTCTCCCATTCTGTGGCTTCTCTTTTTATTTTATTTTCATTGTCTTTCACAGAGCAGAAGTTTTGAATTTTGGCGAAGTCCAGCTTATCAATTCTTTCTTTCGCAGATTGAGCCTTTGGTGTATCTAAAAAGTCATTGCCATACCCAAGGTTATCTAGGTTTTCTCCTATTTTTAAGTTTTGCATTTTACATTTAGTTATATGATCCATTTTGAGTTAATGTTTGTGAAGAGTGTAAGGTCTGTATCTACAATCATTTTTTGTATGAGGATGTTCAGTTGTTTCAGTATCCCTTATCAAAAAGGCTGTCTTTTCTCCAGTGAACTGTCTTCGGTCCTTTGTCAAAGGTCAGTTGACTGTATTTATGTGGATCTATTTCTGGGCTTTCTACTCTGTTCCATTGATCATTTTGTATATTCTTTCACCAATACGACAGTGTCTTGTTTACTGTAACTTTATAGTAAATCTTTAAGTTAGGTAGTGCCAGTTCTCCAAGTTTGTTCTTCTCCTTTGATATTTTGTTGGCTATTCTGGGTCTTTTTCTTTGGCATGTAAACTTTAAAATTTTTTTGTCAATATTCACAAAATTACTTTCTGGGATTTTTATTGGGATTGCACTGAATCTATAGACCAATTTGGGAAGAACTGACATCTTGATAGTACTGAGTCTTCCTATCCGTGAAGATGAAATATAGCTCCATTTATTTAGTTCTTTTATCTCTTCCATCAGAGTTTTATAGTTTTTCTCACAGACCTTGCGTGTATTTTATTAGATTTATACCTAAGTACTTCATTTTGGGGGTGCTAACATGAGTGGTGTTGTTTTTAAATTCAATTCCACTTCTTCATTGCTGGTATATAGGAAAGTGATTGATTTTTGTGTATTAACCTTGTCTTCTGCAACCTTGCTATAATTGCTTATTAGTTCCAGGAGGTTTTTGGTCAGTTCTTTTGGATTTTCTACATAGATGATCATGCCATCAGGGAACAAAGTCAGTTTGATTTCTTCCTTTACAATCTGTATACCTTATATTTCCTTGTCTTGTCTTAATGCATTAGCTAGGACTTCAGTAACTTTTTGAGTATTCTGTTTGCTGTTTCAAAAACTAACCAATGACAATGTCCATCAAGGCCAAGAAAAGTGAACGTTTGAGGAAAATATATCCCTTCACTTTTTTTAGCCTTAAAATGTGGCAGAAAAGAGGGAAAATATTGTAATAGGTACTAATTAAGAGGATTTGATGCAAGTAGGTGATAGATGAATTATAAAGGAGTAAGCAAATGTACATGGATTTTATATTCAAATACCTTCTAGGCCAAATTACCAAATAAAAAAATATGAGGGAGAACAAAGAATAAAAGCAGAATAAGTAGGTAACATATATTTAAATATTTCAGAAGGATAGCTTAAGATGAATAATGTTTGCAAGCGTTTTTTTTTT
>NW_007726260.1:844587-845120 GCF_000696425.1 Galeopterus variegatus | reverse complement strand
TTTTTTTTTTCTTCCCCTGAGATGAAAATCACAATGAAAACATTTCTTTTAATAAGTTCTTTACTATGTTAACAGTGTCTCCTAGAGTGTTCAAGTCTCCCTGCTCTCAGAAGATGGTTTAATGCAATTGACTTTTGAAACTACCTAGGTAACTCCCTGAGTATTTGGCCTACCTTGTGGATTGGTTCAGAACCACCCATTGCTTTGCAAAGAAAGATGTTTATTTTGTGGGCTCTTCTATGACATTTTTTTCTGGAACACTGATAAGAATAACACTGATAGAAAGCAGCTCAGGCTGCAGGCAGATACCTAACATTTCTGCTTTGGTTGAGCAAGTGCAGGGTCCACCTCACTGGGTTGTTCTGTACATCAGTGTTCATCCACTCTTTAGCAACTGATAGCCAGTCCCTCACCAGTGATATTCACAAGGGCTTTGCTCCATTGGCCTCCAAGCAACTGCCCTTCCACTGATGAGCCCCAAAAGCTTTCCCAGGAATTGATTTCCCACAGACTTGGCAAATGTTCTCAGTACA
>NW_007726260.1:828517-844549 GCF_000696425.1 Galeopterus variegatus | reverse complement strand
GAAAGCAGCTCAGGCTGCAGGCAGATACCTAACATTTCTGCTTTGGTTGAGCAAGTGCAGGCGCCACCTCACTGGGTTGTTCTGTACATCAGTGTTCATCCACTCTTTAGCAACTGATAGCCAGTCCCTCACCAGTGATATTCACAAGGGCCTTGCTCCATTGGCCTCCAAGCAACTGCCCTTCCACTGAGGAGCCCCAAAAGCTTTCCCAGGAATTGATTTCCCACAGACTTGGCAAATGTTCTCAGTACATTGGGTCAGGCAAACTTCTGTATGTCAGCTGACTATAGATAAATTCCAAATAATAATGTGGTAGCTAGAGTTTAATTAATACCATGTCATTCAAAGCAAGAGTTTTATATCCCTTGTCAAGCTATAACCATGTGCATTCAAAGAACAAGATCACCACAAAAAAAAAAACAAGACCATCCTCTTGCACATGTTTGTGACATTTAAGAAGTTAGGACAGTCACATCTATAACCTTTACAATCACCCTGACACCTGTACAGAAATCTGTAGTTAAATTATTGGCAAAGTACATAAGCAGATGAAGGTATATCTGCTATAAAACACAAAGTGCATATATCCTTACAAGATACGTAAAGCAATATAAGCCAGAATCATGAGGATGAATGATAGGAGTAGAGTCATGAGAAAAAACAGTATCAACATTGTGGTGTCAAAATGGGCTGGCCCAAACTCCACCTTTCAAGCTGATCATAATACATCTAGATTTTACTGTTATGTAATAATTATGTGATTTAATTTTGTAGATAAAATCTATGTCTTTCTTACATGGATTCTTCCATTAACGTATCCTGTCAAATTATCTTTCATTTTATCTTTTTCATGCATTTTTAGCTCATCTCCCCAACTAGAAAGTATAAGCTTTTTGAGGGTAAGAACTGTATCTTGTACTTTTCTGTATCCTCTGTTTTACCTAGCTAGATAGTAGATGTTTGGTAAATATTTGTTTTTTAAAATTGATTATAATGAGCTCTGCCATAATAAAGTTCATCAACTGTTAAGAACATAGGTAAATAATGAACAACTAATGAATCAGTAAAAGGTAAAAATGTAAATATTCCCATAAAGCAGATTTTTGAAGCTATAAGAAAATACATGTGTGGGCTCTGAATTCTCTCATTAAACAGAAATTATAGTTGTTCAGAACCTACATTTGGGAAGTGAAATTGGGGGGAAGGACATCCAAGTTAAGGAATTAATAAATAAATCTGAGTAACCCATGTAAGGGAGGGGAAAAGCCCTCGTGGCTTAGTCAGTTTTTCCTGGCCTGTCTTGTCCTCACCCTCTCATCCTCAGAGATGAGGTCTCCCCTGTGACCCAAGGTACCTTTTCATTATTGGTTTGAGAATTCTAATAAACAAGCTGAAGGGGCAGGGTCCCAAAAGGGATGTCTTTGTGCCTGTAGGGAAGGCAGCTGTGGTTATGAACCAGCACACACCAGAAGCCACCAAGCTATTGGGACTTTGTGAGAATGGATGACAGTTTTTTTTGAGAATTCTAATAAACAAGCTGAAGGGGCAGGGTCCCAAAAGGGATGTCTTTGTGCCAGTAGGGAAGGCAGCTGTGGTTACGAACCAGCACACACCAGAAGCCACCAAGCTATTGGGACTTTGTGAGAATGGATGACAGTTTTAATTTCACTCCCCAACAGAAGTGGTATTCAGCCAGCATCACTTCAAACCAATTTTGCAAATCACATTTTGTGGCTGGAAATTGGTTTACTGCACCCGTCCCATTTTGGAGGCCAAACTTCCCGGTCTAAGGTGGTGCCTTTGCTGGGATGGGATAGCTAAACAGTGATTCTCTTTTCTCTAATTGAAGTGACAGCATATTCTTTCACAGATTAATTTTAAATTATCCATGTTTATATCCTTTAATCAAGATGATATAAACAGCACAGATAATTTTCTGCACTATTCTTTTTTAAAAAAACATTTTTTTGAGGCTAATAATAGCATACTGACTCTTAACATTTATTGTCTTACATAGCAGTTTTATTCCAAGCACACTAGCTTGGATTGTTTATCGTTTTATTTTTAAACTTAATTATTTTTAAACTTGATTTTGTCTCATACATATTAAGGTAAGTGAGGAATAAGGTTTACATTATAGATTTCACTGAGATTTCTTCTGTGAACTTAAAGACGACACTTTCATAAAGAGATTTGTCCCCTGGATTATATCTCATGCTGAAATAAGGGCCTTCTTACTGGAAGAAATATTTCTTAAAAATGAGTACTTGCAAGAAGTGTTCATTTGTGAACTTTTACCAATTAGAAATGGCTCCATGCTTAAGACTCTTTAATAATGTCTGTTAAGCAGCATTTTAGCTCATTTTTATAACACATTCAGGTTGGTGATTTATACTCAACATTAAATGTAATAAATTCAGATCTTTTTCCAAGTATGAGGCACAGCATCTCTGAATCACCCATTTTAGCAGAGTGCCCCCTGAAAGGTCCAATCTCTTGCCATCATTCATGCCTGTAATAAAACAGGCTTCTCCTGTCTTTTCTGTGACATCTGTAATAATGGGAATGACATGTGTGTAGTGACACTGTAACAAGAGGCCGTGTTGATATTGCTTTGTGGCTAGGACTAAATGTCCATGACCAGAGGGCAAGTTGAGGACACCCATAATGACTCACTGTCTCAAATTTGGCACCAAAAGCTATGCTAATGCCTATTTTTTAATTATACAAAAATTCAAGGAATAATTTTCAGTGCCTTAAAAAAATGTGGCTTTAAATGTCTCACTATGAATGAAATTTTTAAAGGAATTAATTACAAAGAATCGAACTTTGAAACACAAATGGATCTCCTAATGATAGTTGTATAACAGAGATTTAAAACCTTCCTGTGTTTTAGACATCCACACATGGTTGTTTCATTCTTCACTTGTTGAATCAAGAGAAGGTATAAGACACTAAAATACCTTGGGAAAAAGCTACTCTTTTGGCTGCCTTCTATATAGAATTATCATGACAAGTTTAACTTTGAATTATTCTATTCCATACTGACAGTCACTTGTAATATAAAGTAAGTTTTGACTGCAATTTGAGTATAAAATACCTGGATTCTTTTGGAAATGTGTATCTTTAATTGAGAAAATGTTCACATTTCAAGCATTTGAATAGGGTTGAGCATTAACTAATGCTCAGAAGCGAGCAGTCTAAAAAATTCAATTTAATTTTCTTAGAATAAAAAGCTGGCGGAAGAAGACATAATTCCAGTTTTCAGGCACGTGAAAGTTATCTCCTCCGAGGCAGCCTTTTTGGACTGTGTGTAGACTTAGTCCACACAGCATGCTTGTGGGAGCCTGGTTCTACTCTGTTCACTTCTGGTTTCCACTTGGAAATAAGTAGATCAGAAAGCATGGGCTGGCCATCCCACATCCACCCCTCACACAGGCAGAGAGTTTCTACAGTGGGCTGTTTCTACAGCCTGTGTACAATCAAGTATCCTGGAACTTGAGGGGGCATTTCTCATAGAAATGATACTCTGTCCGGTGAGCCGGTTGCCAGGCTAGCACAAACCTATTTTAGCTCATTATTTCATTGAAGTGCTGTCCACGTGAAAATCGTTTTAAAAATATTTTTGCTGTGGAACGTTGGCTGACACTACTGCCCCAATGTGGGCATTCTCTATAACTAACAGACCCAGGATTATCCATGCCCTCTGGTCTTGACACACTAGAGACTGATGCAAAAAAGAAAAATAATGAAAGGAAACAGAATGAAGAAACATTAATATTGAGAATACCATTACAATACGGGTAGTTAAAGCAGAAAAAATAAAATTGAATAAGTAATCGTGTTTCATCAATTTTAACCATTGTGCTTGAGAAAAAGCAGGTTCCATCAAAGAAGGATGAGGAAGTAGCTGAAAGCTGTGGTTGAGGTTCTCAAGGAGGCTTCTGGCCACTTTCCATGTTGATGACTTTGTTTCCTTTGGGATATTTTTTTCTTTAAAAATTCTATAGACTAGTCTAGATCATTGCCATTTCCTCAAATATTTTTGGCAATGGAACAAAGAGCAAATGGAACCAAGAGAAACAAGGAGAGTTTGTCTTGACATGTCCAGGGAGGAGTAGGAGGGGTAGAGGGAGGAGATGGGGATCCAGGAAAGAAAGTGGGGTTGCCTCTGATGGAATCAACTGAGGAGCTTATCAGTGACACTCAGAGGAAAACAGGGCATGCTCAGTTCTCTTGCTGACTGATGCAGGCAAGGGAAAAACAGAAGGGATGAGGAAGAAATACTCTAGCCAGCAGTTCCCTGTGACAGCTGGGAAAAGGTCACCTAATCCAGGACAGCTAGGTAGTTGAACTGGCCATCCTCAGGGGAGTAGGAAAAGGATAGACGAATGGGTGATTATACATTTCTAACCTAATTGTGTAGAAATATAACTTAATTTTTACTAAAGTGTGTGAAATTGGTTGTTAGTTCAAGAAATATTTATACAAGAAAGAAAATGTGCAGTGCATGCTCTCTATGGATTCTTTCTGTGAAATGAAGTTAGAACATTACAAATGACCTTGATCCTTCATTTCACCAATTCTCAGGCAATGCCTATGTCATGAGCTTGAAAGTCTGCCGGGAATGGGTAGGAGAATCAGAGTTGTTCACATCGGATTCCTGAACTCAGAGGACCTACCTGAGTGCATGGTAATGATGAATGACGAAATTAGGAAACATTGGAAAACACATGCAAAGGAGAAGTTAGTAGTCTCCCTCCGCCTAAGCTCTGTGTGTGTGTGTGTGTGTGAGAGAGAGAGAGAGAGAGAGAGAGAGGCACACACTATTCTGGAATGGCTTGAGAACAGACATCATGATGACAGCGGTGATGAGGATGAGGATGATAGCAGCTGGTATTCGTTGACTGCTTTTTATGTGCTAGGCCCTGTTCTAAACTGACGAAATTAGGAAACATTGGAAAACACATGCAAAGGAGAAGTTAGTAGTCTCCCTCCGCCTAAGCTCTGTGTGTGTGTGTGTGAGAGAGAGAGAGAGAGGCACACACTATTCTGGAATGGCTTGAGAACAGACATCATGATGACAGCGGTGATGAAGATGAGGATGATAGCAGCTGGTATTCGTTGACTGCTTTTTATGTGCTAGGCCCTGTTCTAAAAGTTGTCCATGTGATAACTCCTTTAGTCCTCACCATAACCCTATCAAGTAGGTTCTATTGTTTCTCCATTTTATGTTTGAAGGGTATCTTACCAAATTTTAATTCAGTAATCCCAAATGCAACCAAATGAATCATACCTTTTGTTAAAATGATCTTAAACCTGTCCTCCTTTGGTGGAATTGGGACAACATTTAGATGTTTAGCAAAGGGTGATGCTAGGGTCTGCCACAACCCTGAGTCTGTTCCCTTTTCCTGTCCTACACCCCCCACTTCCACCTCCCTTTAGATTCTAGCTGCTGCTCTCCTAACTTGGTCTACACAGTATGTGCCTGCCGCTTCCAAACCCAGCCCCAGTGTGTTCCTCATAACACAAAGAGGTAGAGGCAGATTTTCAACATTCTGCAACCTTATTTTGCTGGGAGTACTTATAATGAAGGGCCTTATTACACATGACAGCCCTAAGACACAAAAGGGCATTTTCAAATATTATGTCATTGAAACCTGATTTTATGAATAGTCAGGAAAGTGCTAAGAGGTTCAAAATCACAAGCAGTTAATCACAATGGAAAAATCATTCTTTGTAGACCTGCACTATGTGATATGATAGCCATGACCAAATATGGCTATCAAGCACTTAACTGTGACTAGTCTCTCCTCTCAACTGTAATGTGCTTTAAGTATAAAATACACACCAGTTTCCAAGACTTACTATAAAAAATGTAGAATATCAATTATTTTTATATTAATTACATGTTGAAATGATATTTTAGATATATTAAGTAAAATAAATTATTAAAACTAATTTCACCTGTTTCATTTTTCTTTTGAATGTGGCTTCTAGAAAATTTTAAACTGTATATGTGGCTTGATTTATTTTCTGTTGGGGACAGCACTGCTATAGACCGTAAAACAAAGAGGCTGTATTTATTCATAACGGTGGTAGCTTCTGCTGACCTACCCTGCTGAAAGTTTGAAGGGCACGTTGTTCAAGCTGAGCCTTCTTTTTTGGAAAACATTTTTCCCCCCTGAAATTGTGCATAATACCGGGCACACCTGGATTTCTGGATAATTGCACCCACAAGTGGCTACATGCAGACACAATTAGGTGCTTGCAACTTGTTTGAAGGCACAGGTGTCTAATTGCGCCCACAAATGGCCATTTGGCAGGCACCCACTCATTGTGCACACAGCCGATTATAGGCAGAAAATGGCATCAACCAAAAGGAGGCCTGGGTAGCAGAGGCATGAAACTGCATAACCCTACAACCTTGGTGTGACTGCTCCTTTCTGGTTCAGTCTTTTTTGTGGAATGCCTGCTTGAGTGTTTATGGTAAGAGGCATATTTGGAATGCACAGGCTAGGAGATGAAAATGTGTAAGCCCCATCTCACAAAGTAAATGCTGTCTTGAGCTTTTAAGTAAATTGGGGCTAACAAAACCCACATTGTCAACCTGAGTAGACTTAAAGTGGATTCTACCCTGCTGGGACTGGCTGTTCATAATGGCTAAAAATGATGGAGTATGTGAGAAGCCCCAGGGACCCTTTGGTAAATAGTAGCCTTTAAAGGGTTAATCCAACCTAATGAATCATTTAGTGGGGATGAGAAGGTCAGGGTGGTAGCCTCAGGAAGAATCCAGCAGGCATTTATTTAAATGTGGAGTGGTTAGAGAAGAGGAGGCCAGCCTGTGAGCCTGAGCTGTGTGCAGGTCAGCAGCTCCAGGCAGGAGTAATTGATAGCCCCGGCTTCCAGAACAGCTGAAACAACAAGGCTGGACATGGAAACACGTTCACTTACACAGATTCCAGTGTCCAAAGGAAATGTGGGCAGACGCTTAGGCCCTGCCTCTTCAACTTCTGGGGCAATTGTTGGGGCCTAAGGAATCAGCGGTTTCTTTCTCTCCTATTTCAGGAAGGGCTTTGAACTAGATTTCAGTAGCTTTGTGGTCTTTTGCAGAAAGAAAGCTTAATCAGCAATGTTGCTCATAAGCATCACAGCAGGCTTGGCAGTCATGGAAGTCCACATCTTTTGTTCATCAGAGTAGCCTATGTGCACCATAAACGGACAGTCCAGGTACTGGTTTCTGAGCTCCAGGAAGGGCAAGGATTCCTTGGACAGTGTGAGGAAATTCAAACCACAATAGCTTGGCTGCATTTTTCCAGGCAGAACAAAAAGATTTTCTCCTAATGAGTGATTGCTTTAGTTGTGTGTATTTATTTGCAATATAAGTTCATGATTTACCCTCCTTGAAAAATTCTCTCTCTGTCTCGTATCCTCACATCCCTTTGTGTCTGCTCTTTATTTATGATGATAGCCTCCTATTCTTGAATGGCAATGCTATTGTAATAAATCTCCATAAAAAGCCAATTCTCAGTTCACGTTACTGCAGCCTGAATATGAGGAAGACAGTCTGAAAACACATATTGATTGTCCTCTTTTAGAGACTCCATGACAGGCTCAGCTCAGAAATTTCTTTCATTTTGACTGGACTGCAGCTCAACCTAATGTCAACTTACCATAACTCTTTTATGTGGAAGGCTATTACTCCATTACGATTTTTCTCTCTTGTGGGCTAATATCCAAGGAGGGTTCTGTTGGTGAGCGATTACTTGAGAATTTTCTTCATCTCAGATATTTCATCCCATGCAGTTCTTTTCTTTATTTTGAAGGAGTAGTGGAAAATGTTGTTTCCTGTTATTAACCTTCTTTATACATGGCCTTGAAATATACATAAAATATATATATAATTTCCTTAGGAGTTATGCATAAGGATAAAAATGATTTGGATTTCACAATTTTATAAATTTTAAGTCACAATTTTCCTCCACTTGACACATTGCCTTGTATTTGATGCCCAGTTATTACAGACAGTTTAGCACTGGTGGGGACGAGCATGGGGGGTGATAGTTTTCTGTTGTACAAAGGCAATTGGAAGTTTTCAATCTGGACCAGTTTCTGTGTATTTCTTATTACTAAAAAAATTTTTTCCCGTGTTGTAAACTTTCATATCAAGTGTACAGTAGCAATTGTAAAGCTTTGCCCTTTGTCTATTTCAAATCTCTCATAACAGCCTATACTGTGAAATTCTTGAGTCTTTCCTTCAAGAAGCCAAAAACAAAGAGCTTCTTTGGCAACACATCCACTTCTGTCCTTTGGTCTCAAGAACTCAATCTCACACTGGTGTGTCTTAGGAGCCACATTCAGAACCACAGTTGACAGAAAGACCACATTACTATCAGGTGCCATGTGGAGTCTAGTCTTTGATGCTAATATAGAAATCATAGGTCTCAAGGAGCCACTTTGGAATTTGAATGAGCCCTCACATCTTGAAAATTCACAGAAGTCACTGGTCAAGTAGTAAATGTCTCTTCTTATGAATTATTTTCATTTCTTTATAAACCACAGTTGTATTTGTGGTGTAGATTTGGTTTTTACTTCTAAGTGTTTTCATGAAGGTAACACTTAATTGAAAGGATTCAAAAAGCCTATTCTTCAGCTCTTAATGGCCACAATCAGCACTAGAATATATCAGATTTCGATTTGGTGGTTGACTTTCATTCTACCCACATTTAGTAAACCACCGCTCCAGTGTTCTGAATAATCATACCATGGCCCTCAGAAATAGTTTATACTCTTCTCCAAATTTCTGACATATAAGAAATGCAGTAATTACTGGAAGCTTCTGGCACCTCTTCGTATTGGCATCGACTTTGATCTTCCTCCGTGGCCTCCCCTTCCCCTAATGTATGTAAGGCCACTGAGGAAGAGTTCTGTATTTCAGGCAGGCACTCAGATGTTAGGCTATTCTAGTTGGCTTTTTGCTTTTCATTGATTTGGGTTTTAAAACTCTTCTGTTATAACACCTAGCATGACAATTGGTGAAAAAATAAATAGAATTGCTAGTCTTCATCAAATGGAAAATAGTTACTGGGCTATCTTTTTCTTCCTTTGTCTGCACCCTTCTTTTTCCCAGTTTCCCATTTATAGCCCTATTATGCACAGAAAGCAACAGATACACTAAAAGTAGGATGAGAATGAGAGTGGATTTACGATATAGAAAGCAAAGGCCATCGCCTCTTCAGGGGCAGGGCCTTACAGGAGGGCTTTGCCTTGTCACCCTGTATCCTCAACCCAGCAGAGTACATGGCACACGCTAAGTATTCAACTAAATTGTAAAGCAGAGAAAGGAAGGAAGGCAAAAAACACAGGCAGGAATATACAGCTAAGGGGGGGAAATTCCAGACCTTTTACTGTGAAGGTGTCAAAAAGGACAGCTCTCTATTTTCAGTCATACTGAGTGGTAAGTATTCAACTAAATTGTAAAGCAGAGAAAGGAAGGAAGGCAAAAAACACAGGCAGGAATATACAGCTAAGGGGGGGAAAATCCAGACCTTTTACTGTGAAGGTGTCAAAAAGGACAGCTCTCTATTTTCAGTCATACTGAGTTTAAGTGAACATTCTGTTTGTATTAAGTTGTGTGACTTTCTAATTGAACCATGAAAATTCTTTCATTGAAAAATTCTTGTTTGGTTCTTTAAAAAAAAGTTTCCTCTAACAGAAATGCATAAAGTATGACATGGCATGTTTTCCAAGATTCAATTTTCAATAATAGTTTGTATCTATCCCAGAGAATTCTTTCCAAAGCTCAAATTTCTCATTTTTGTTATCCGTCCAGACCTGGATTTTTTAAAATACATTCAGCAATTTTTATCAAACATGAGTGATTGGAGTTTTTCCAGACAAGTAATGATTTTTTTTCAAATGTGGGATTTTGGGTGTGTGTGTGTCTTCTGTGGTGTTATGGGACACACAGTTTTAAGGGTTGGTAAAGAAAAAGGATCAATGAATAAAGTGGAATTAAGAGTTACCCATATCTTTGATTCTGGTGGTGGTTCAGATATAAAACCTCATAGAACTGAACACTTAAAATGGATACATTTATTATACTTCCATAAATTTTTTTAAAATTTAAAGACAATAAAAGAGAGGCTTATCTGGGCTTTATCTGCCAGGCCATGTCATGGCAGAGCTTGAGCTTTTGGGGAATCTTCCATTGCTGTGTCCCTTGCTGTTCCCTGGGCAAACTCCAACTCTCAAAGATGCCTAGGTTGCCTTGGCTCATATACTTCCGAAAGCACAGGAGAGAACCCAAGAAAGTCTGGCTGCTCTGTGCTGCTCCTTAAAAACAAGTTTCCATGTTCTTAGGCCATAGAATAGTCTGTTTGCCATTCAAAAAAGCATCATGAGCCTTATTACTCTTTTGATAAAATCAGTGTGCCACAGAGTGAGATTACAATCTCACAAAGTCAGGCTCTCCAGACTTCCATTCCCGCAGCAACTCCAGATCCAGTGTCACCTCAAACAGTGTTTATAAACAGAGAGACACAGATGGACATGAATGATAAAGGCTGCATGGTTCTTTGGCTGGAGAGAGAGGTACAGGCTGAAGGAGGGTACAATGGCAGTTGTTTTGGTGACTTCCTTTTATTTACTCCCTTGAGTCAGAGCAGGCAGGAATTTTCCTGTCATGTTTTATATTTATAAAACTAATTGAAAATTATTTACATACTCTCATAGTCATCACCTGTTGGAGAATTATTGGAGGACTAGAGCTTGGGATTAGACACTCTCTCACAGGCGGACTAACATAATTGCATATGTAATTATCAAAGCTAGTTAGTTATAGGGCAGGTATCTGAGTCTAAAGTAAGTTCATCAGGACAACAATTCCATAAGGCACCCTCCTGAGCTCCCAGCCTCTTCTCTTTCCCCACCTTAGACCCTCTTTATGGCAGTTGAAAGACGGAGTTATCCTAGGCCTTTCACCTTTCACCTGCTCCACCCTGGAGATGTTGGGAGCTGTGCCAAGCTGAGGCAACATGCACTACCACAAAGCTTTTCTCTCTCCAGGTGGTTTCCACAGTGAATGACCATCTGCCCTTTCTAAGTAATTCATCCTGTAGTACTTAGATTCATAGCAATAGGTACCCTCCTCTACACACAAGCAGTAGGTAAGCATTACTGGTCTCCCTCTATATTATGCAGATATTTTTATATATCCAATACAGAAAAAGAAATCTATTGGCAAATATAACTGGAAAAAAAGTCTAAAGGTAGACTTCTTTTCATGTTCAGCTACTCAGGAACCCAAAGAAGGCCATCAGCACTTGGCTTCCTTCTCCCATCTCTTGACTCTGTTTTCTTCTGTGTTGGCTCCATTCTCAGGCTTGCTCTTCCACCACAGTGTCTCAATGGCTCCCCACAGCACCTGGCTTATCTCTTATCTCTTCAGCCACTCCACAAAAGAAGGATTCTCTCATTCTAATAAATACAGCCAAAGTCCTAGAATTGTCTCAGGTTGCTTTTATTGGGGTATGCACTTAAGCATAAACAATCACTATGCCCAAGGGGGTGGAAGGTTCTGATCAGCCAGTTCTGGGTCACATCCCACCTCTGGAGTCCAGGGGGGAGTCACTCCGCCTGAACCACATGGACTGAGAGAAGCGTGGAATGTTTCCCAAAAGAGCAGAATGCCATCACCAGGTTAAGGTAGGACAGATGTTAGGCAGGCAAAAACAGCCACTTTTCACTGCCCGGACTCTGATCACAGGAAGAAAGAAAGATTAGAATCAAGGGTGAAACTGAAAAATAGAAGTTCTTGTCACAGACTCACAAGAAGTAGGATGATTACCAAACCCCTAAAAAATTATTGGTCAGACCAGTGCACGAAACCGTTCTCTCTACTTCTGAGTCTGACTGTCATTTGACCCACAGGCTTCAAGAATGCTTCCTCAAGTAAATACAGTCTAGTATTTCATCCTTCCACATAATCCCATATAAAGGAAAAAGACGAGAGAGATGGGGGATGTTATATCTCTTTTGACCACATGCCTGATGGTCTTTTGGCTGCTGACCAACTTCCTTTGGATTTGGAGGCATGCATCTAAAACTAACTTTGTAGCTGCACATGTAATTGTGTTTGTCTTTCTCTGAGAACGTGAGCGATCACAGATCCAAGTCCTCCCGCAGTTCTGTAAGAGGTGACATCAATGTGGACCTGCAAATAAGTAACAGTTAGACATACAGAATATAACCGGGACAAGACAAAAAAGAACAACTGTTTAGAGAGAGTGTGCATTTTAGTGTATTTTGTATGCTTTTTTTTATGAACACAGTCCATAAATTTTGGGAAAGTGGTGATATCTTGCCTCATTTCCATCTGGAGGAAGCAGATTTTTGGAGAAGAAAACGGCCTCTAAACATATTTGAATATTTGAAAGACTGAGAAAAGCACATAAGAAGTTATGGAATCAGGAATAAGCAAATAAGAAGTTGGGGCAGAGAGAATAGCGGTGGTAATAATAATAATAATAGCAGTAACAACAGCCAACCTTTATCAATCACGTACCATGCCCAGGCACTGTGCTAAGTGCTTTAGAGACATTCTCATTAACCCTCCTAACTACTTGGTGGTAATAATAATAATAATAATAATAATAATAGCAGTAACAACAGCCAACCTTTATCAATCACATACCATGCCCAGGCACTGTGCTAAGTGCTTTAGAGACATTCTCATTAACCCTCCTAACTACTCGATGGAAAAAAACAACCAATACTATCCCAGTTTTACAGATGAGAAAACAGACGATATTATAGAGGATAATCAACTCACCCAAAGTCAGTCATTAAGTGGAAAGTCAGAACTGTTTGTTCCTAACCTCCCTGCTCATAACAGGGTCTGTGTTGATGAACAGGATTACACAGCTCGAGGGTGGCTGAGACCTGAACACAGACATAAAAGGAGGGCGTCAGGAGAGGCCCCAGCAGGATGAGATAAAAAGAGGAGGTCTGGTGGTTCATGGACATCCATCCAATTTGGACAAAAAATCCAAGGTCCCAATAGTCATAGAGGAGCACAGCCTGAGGGGAAATCTCAAAAAAGACAAAGGTAAAGGTTCTATCGGCATCAGGAAGGCCCAGCAGCAAATGAAGGCACCCAGCCATGGACATTAGGATTCAAGGCTAGTATCTCATTTCTTGAGGGATTTTAATGAGTAGGACAGAACCTCAGGCCTGCAGAAAGTAGAGGGTTAATACTGCTAATAATAATGTCTTATAATTGATTAGGGCTTTGTTGTTTTCACAGTGCTTTTCCATACCTCTCTAATTTGATCTTCTCCCAACAACTCCATGAGCTTGGCATTAAAATCCCCACTTAAGAGTGAAGAAAAGAAACACAGAGAAATTTCTCAGTCAAAGCCAGTGGCAGAGCCAGAACTTGAACCCAGGCATTTGACTCCGAGCCCAGGGCTCTTGTCTGCTGTGAGCGGCTGAGTGGAGCATCAAGGCTGACTTGTTCCCTGGGACTGCTGTCTGCCATGGGAGCTTGTCCATTGGGCAGCAAGCAAGATGCCAGTTGCTGGGGGAGAAAGGTACAAGGCTGAAACCCAGATAAGCATTCATTTTAAAGAAAAAAGAACTTTTATTTCTCCACAACTGGAATCTCGAGATAACATTAACTAATAAATTGAGTGCCTACCATGTGCCAAGCACTGGAAGTCAACAGTGAACTCAGTTCTTACCATCATGAAGCTCACAGTTTATTGGGGACACACAAGAAAACAGGTAATTAAATATAGTGATTAGTGATTCCTAGAGATGGAACTTTTCCTATGCAAGTATAAAGCCTTTCCATGGTCATATATAATCTTACCATATAAACTTAAACCACTCATGACTTAATTTTCTCACATTATTGACATTGCTCCATAAGCTCATAGGAGGAGCGTCTGATTCAGAAATGAAGGATTAGGAGGAAGTGATATCTGGGACAGGTACAGTTTGACAAAAACAAGAGCAGTTCTCTTAGTCTCTCAGCTTTCCCACCAGTATCCTACAGTTTTTCCTCACTTATAGGGTCGTCATCCCTCACATGCCCTTTTTGTTTGCTTGCCCAAATCCAACACAGCCCCGTCATCAGAAGCCTTTCCTATAGCAGGTATCCATGGCACTTAGCATTGAGTATATGTGCCCTGTTTGTCTCTAATCTATTTCTTTGTCTGCCCAGCCAGGCGGTGAGATCCTCTGGGATAGATATTGGGGCTCATACCTTTCTTAAAAGCTTGATGATATTTTGGGGTTCATTTATCGCTGTCACCAACCAAGGAGTAAGATGGCTCTCTGGATCAGGGTAACATTAGTGTGTTTTGACCATCCAAATTTAGAACTACAGAGAAAAGATAAGAGGATTATTCTTTAAGTAAGCATTTGACTTCTAAAAGCAATTCTGATTGCCTATCCCTGACAAATGAAACGTTCCCCTGAAGCTGTTTCTTTCTACCAGAAAAAGTACTGGAGAAGAACAAGTATATTTAAATTCAGTTATTTCCCCCATCTTGATTTTCCATGTTATTATCTTTTAAATGATGGTGATAAAGGAATAACAATTTAGCTCATTTTTCGCTTGTGGTTGATACTTTTTTTTTTAACCTTAACTGAGTATATTCCACATTTACGAATGACTATAAAACTGCTAAAATTTCAATGGGTGTTTTTCAGCTTCTGGTACCAAACTGTAGTTCACTAAACCACACTTAAATAGCTAAGTAGATAATTCCCCAATGGGATGTTAGTGAAGGATAAGTATGTTGTAAATAAAACAATTAATGGGCTAGTTCACACCTCATCAAATTGCTTAACAACCTGATAACAGTTAACTACCTACATTCCTCATAAAATGCGTGGAACAAGGAGGTAAATTAGAGTTCACCTTTTCTGAAGGTGGACCCATGTACCCTTTAACTGTAGTCTAGTATTAACCTGCCAAGAGCTGCAGTAGAAATTCCACAGTGTTACCTTGTTGGCCTTTGAAATATCTACATAATGCCTTTCAGTGGGGATTGTGAATTCTGAACCAGAAATCCCATTAGGCAAGCCAAGTTTGCCTTCATAATTGCAGCCTCTGAGACCCAAGAGTAATATAAGACCTTAGGTTCATTTTATCCCAACTTTCCTCCAATAATGCTTTCACCCATATCATATCATTCACTCTTGTGAGAAGAAAAGCACATATTACTTTACAGATGGAGAAACCAAGGCACAGATAAGTGAAGAGGTCCAATCAGGGTCACCCTCGAAGAGGTCAGGCTGAAGGGCAGCAACATGAGCTGAGGTCATCTTGGACTGGAGCTTGTGTGGGTCATAGCAGGGCCATGAAATTGTAACCCCNCCCCTGACAACTCAGTGAAGGCCACCTACTGTAATGCCTTCATTTTACAGAGTTGAAGATAAGGCCTGAGAAAGTGAAATGACTTGCCTGAAACTCCCTGGGAAATGACCCAGTCTTCAGAGTTCCTATCCACGGTCCCTTCTCCCTACTGCAGCAATCTTTAGCACAGACCTATGTGTGGAGAATTTATTTTTAAAGATTTAAAGGTGGACCATCACCTTAGTAACAGAAATTTTACACTACCTCCCAGGGCACTTTCATTCTTTAAAGTGGAGAATTTAGGTACCACATACCTGTACCTGGAGGATGCAAACTGAATGCAATGATATAGAAATCTAGAGGGCAAAATTTATTCACTTGGGGCAGGGACAGCAAATCTGAATAGCTACAGGGGCAGGTGGGAAATGTCAACGAAAGAAGCAGGGAGGAGCAGAGCTAAGGAAGGACTAAGTTCCCACCTTGAGAGGGTGGCTCCAGCTGATTGTGGCCTTGAAGGAAGACAAATTCTGAATTTAAAGAAAAACAGGAAAGCTGAATTTTTATATGAAATTCCTCAACTTTCAAATGTCAACAACTAGCTGAAACTTTTTAAACCACTACTTGAGCCTATATGTGTGTGTGTCTATCTGTGTCTCTGTGTGTGT